>NW_026925357.1:0-26700 GCF_032062105.1 Saccostrea cuccullata | reverse complement strand
TTGATTTCCATTGGTTAGATCAAGTTGGTGGTTTAATAATAATCATAAAATATTTATAATTAATTCTTATAAACATTTTACTTAATGGTACACTAAGGCACGTCACGCAAACATTCATTTTGGTAAATAATTTGTATGAAGTGAAATCCTTAGGTGTCTGATTTCGCTTTAAAAAGGGCGACGTCAAAACATCAGTACTGTACTTTGAAGAATTATATTTCAGGCGTTTTAAAAGATATCAATTTAAAATTACTATTTTTATAAATAAGATATACTGTAATAGTTTATATTGTATTTTAGTTGAACTGTACTTTCTTCTTCGCAAACTTGTACATCTCCCCTTGTATATATAAGAAAAAAAAATCCGAAAAATCAATGGGTCAGAAATGCTGACACTTATGTGAAAAGTTCCTGAGGTTATAAACATTTAAAATATTTAAATCCTGCCCCTTTGGATAGAACGGAAAATATATTGTTCAGGACATCACCATTAAGGGTAAGGTGGAGCAACAATAGGATGTTGTTTTGAAAATAAAAAAAAACTTTAAAACTCCTTTCTCAAACTCGGCAAAGCCTTGTGTCGTGGTCATTTTTGAGGCATTCTCTGGTTCTGTAGATTCCTTTTTGTTGACATTAAATCCACAATTTTAGTTGGGGAAGATTATAATATGCCTCATTGGACTAAAGGTTTATGAGGATATGCATGTATCTGATACAGAGCTGCATCGCAGAAGTTTCTTAAATGAGCGTTTTCGCAATTGGAATTCTTGCTCTGTCTTCAGTTTCAGCTTCATTACTTTCTTTAAATAACTCGGCAAAAAACATTCATTTCGACAAGCTAAACATAACTGGTAAAAAGGGGTTTGCTTAAAAATATTCCATTGCCTATTTCTTCGTAAGGGGTACACATGTAGTCACAAGAAGCTTTTGTTTGATACAAAAATTGCTTATTATCCCAAATAGTCTCTAATATTTTCCCGGTATCATTCTCGCAAATACATGCTCAATGGGGAAAAAAATTGTACAGGTTAGAATTATTTTATTGATGAATCTTGGAAAATTTGTAATTTTTCTTGAGATTGTGATAGATCTAATAGTTTGACATCTCCCTGATCTAGCTCATTTAGCTCATTCCGGCAAGTACATGTAATGAGGAATTTAATTGGTGTAAAAAAGCGATATTCAAAGATACTTTTTGTGTCAACTTTGGGTGTCACTTTTTCATCATGGTCTTACTGAATAAATTAAAAGTACTGAATTAAATTGCAGCAGGGTTTTATTCCTGTTTCTTCGCTGAGAATAATTACAGTTTCAACCGTCCATTGGCTCTTGGTTAATTTCATTCTCACATCAGTTTTCAGTTACCCAATGATTATTCAAAGTGGATTCCTTTTCATCGACATTTTTAAAGGCAGGTTTACCTTTTACGTCTTGAAGAGGTCTTTTAGTATGTCGTGGGTTTGGTCTATAGTATGCGAGTTATGATAGACTATTATTGCTCATTACGTGCCTATCAAGAATTTCTGCATATACAACTGGTTTTGAATGCGTAGGTGGTACTAACTCGGATGTTCTTTTATGTCGGCAGTGAAGGAAAATGAGTACAGAGACAAAGCAAATCAGAATTGATGACACAACAAATATAATCGTCGAAGACTGTTTAAGGACATCTTTATCTACAATGCAAAAAAAAGGACTTCTCAAATAAATGATAATTTATTATTGCATGCAAAATACAAAGACCCATTAAATTTCAATAGCATCCCAAAGCAATTAAATATTAAAGAGGTTAAGTAGAGGAGAGAAGCATCTATCTTTTTGTAAAATATACAAAAGGTAAAGTGTGTTCATTCCTCTCTGTATGTAGTATACTATTCTTTATCATGCATTTTATATTTAACACATATACACATGTCACGAAGTGTTCCACATCAAGATCATGAGGAAGTTATTGTTCCTTATTCTAAATTTATTTTTTCATAAATAAAGATTACTTGAGCAAATAAGGAAAAAAGCCCATCTTTTTCTTTTACATTTAACCATATTCATAATACAAAAGAAATAAATCTATTCTGTATTATATTTTTATAGAATATTATATTTGTATTTGATAATTATATCATATGTAGAACAATAGTTTTATCTATATGCTATAAAACTAAATGGTATGAATAGTTTTAAGTTATATTCTTTTTTCCCATATCTTTTACAAGGAAGAATTTCTATTTAGTACTTCTAAATCAGGTATCGTATGTATAAAATCTTACTTAAACATGGGTGTGCATTATATATTATGGTTTCCGTGGACACATTCTGACCAGCACATTGTTTACCACCATTCGATAAAGCGGATTCGGAACAAGTGCGGATTTTAACACGTGTCTTGGTTCCATTGTTACAAGAAGAGGAACACTGAATCCAGTCTCCTTTTGCAACATATAACGACCATTGACTGAAATGATATTTTCAAATTTGCAGTTACATAAGGATGTTTCCGAAAAGAGAATCAATCGGTTATAATCAAGATTCTTTGAAACAAGCATTATTAGAGTTTTGCAAAAGAAAATCATTTTGAACAACTATCGAAATAGAAATAAGCCGAGTTGTAAAGCTTATTTAAGAAAATTCTTAATTTATTTATATGTAGATTTTATTTTTTTTTTCTTAAACATGTATTATAATAAATATCTTTCGGAACAAATAAAATCACAAAAAATGATGAAGGGTGGATTTTAACGTAAAAAATGCATTAAACACATCAGACATTAGTGATACATATAAGAATTCTTTAAACCAATTATTCCCGTTCCCTTTGCCCGAGTATCGTCTGTTAAGATTCTATCCGATCCGTGACTGGAAAAAAATCATTATGAATCACAGAGAAATAATACGTGAGCGACAAGATACATGTACATGTATTTTCAGGAGCAAACGAAGGTAGCAGAACTGACGCATATTTCTCGCACTAGAATAAATGTTGGCTTATAGTAATTCATGTTTATTTTAAACTAAAGAATTCACCAGGACATGACTGTGAGTTGCATTTCCTCTCCTTTTCATCGTCCTGAGAAACCTCACAGCCGCGTTCCCCATTTTCTGGTTTAGGATCTTTACGCTCCCTTAATTGTCCTAACACTCTGTTGAACTTCTCCATCATAGGTAACTGAACAGACACCCCAGCTTTCATTTGGACCTCAAGTTGACCAGCCTCCATCAACTACAATGATTTAAAAAACACAATTTTAAATCAGTTTTATCAGCACTTGTACATGTATGATGTTAATATCATGTAATATATTATAATTGCTCGTACTTTAGAATAAATATTAAAAGAAATTATTCTACAATAAAATGAGATTTTAAGGTGAAAGATTTGGGAATAACGAACAGAATTCAATATCGAATACCAAAAACAATACAAATCAGAAACAGAGCAAACATGGACCTCCAAAACATCAGGGGTGGGATCAGGTGCCATGGAGGAGTGAGCATCCAATGCTGACTGGTCACACCCGCCTTGCGCAAGTTGTCATGATCGGAATATAACGGAAAAAATCTGTCGTCAATTCAGGTATAAAAGATGGAGTAACAATGACTATAAAAAAACATCAATCAAATGATAAATTGTTTTTGCTGACAATGTGATTGTATCTACCAAACAACGTATGAAATGATGACTTTAAGCGAGACTGCTGATAATCTTGTTTCATCAACGTGTTTGTCAATAATTTACTTTGTTCTAGAAAATGTTCATACGTTAAGCATGCTCTGATCAACTGAAATAATTATACGTCAATTAAAATGTAAATTACATTACATATACATTTTAAATACATTTAAAAGAAAGGACGTATGCAGGTGATGAAGTTATATTTCTGCATAAGTAAGGAAAGTTGACGATAGAAAATTTAAAGTCATCAAGTTTATCATAGACCTTGGTTGTTAGATTACCATTAACATCCTTACTTTACTTTAACACCCATGTACTCCAGTACGAAGCCTCACCTCCTGTTACAAGAGGTGGGGGACCCAGGCTTGCATGCTTGGCTACGACCCCAATCACAATCTTCTTGCTTGACCTTTTACTTAACGTTTATTAAACATTGCAATAGCTTGGATACTTTTTAGACAACCTGTCTATCCTACAATGTGCCCACCAACTTATCTGCTAGCTGGGCAGGGAAACAACGAACCAGATATATTCACAGCCCTCAAACTTATCCCCCGGTCCCCCCCCCCCCCCCTTGATACGACGGCTGTTCAAAAATTACGAATTCGTTGCTCAGAAAAAATATTTGACGACTTAATTGGGCAAAATGTCACACAATATAAAAGAATCTTTACGCATAAAATTTAAAATCATAATGTAAATTGGTATAAATTTAAGTGGTTTTTCGGACATATCATTAATTCATTAATGATCATTAATGAGCTTTCATTTTCAACGTTTTCCCAGGAGAACCTGTACAGTTTGAGTAACCTTATCTACTTAACATACAAACACCATTTCTTGTCAAGCTTAATATCTATTAAACAGGCAAAGAATAAATATATCTTTTTTGTTTTAAAATCACAAACTGCAGGTATTTATGAGATATAGTGTGATATTGGTGACTCTTGATCTGACAGCAGATTACTGCAATTTGTGGTACAATTGTATTTTCATTAGCAAATGGTTACATTGTTTAATCATGGATAATTCTTTCCTATTACTGGTAGGTTTGAGATTTTTTTTGAAATTGTTGGGATATTTGGGATTGTTGAAAGAACATGCTCATTTAATACTGTGGATATTCAAATTTCTATGGAGGTTTAATTTCTGCTGTTTTCGAGGCATGGAGAGACCCTGTGTCCCATGAACCCGTATCCGCAAAGAGTGTTTACCCTAACCACCAAAAATTTGACCCCACGAAAGTACGTGATTTTGCAAAAGTATAAAATTACATCTATCACAAGAGACATTGGTGGATGAGTAATAATTTGTTATGTTGATCTTGTTTGCTTCGCTCTGTAGCTGAGTGGTTTAAGGGGAAGTGATACCAATTAATTAAGAAGTACCAAGACGGCTTTTGGATTTTAGCCAATTCGATCCATTATTAGTTCTACTATTATTATTATGTGCTTCCGTTAATTAAATGAAATTAATTTGGTAAGAAGGCAAATTAATCTGCCTTAAGTGAACAGTCAGGTAGTCTCTGCCCTGCAGAAGCTGACATGCATTGCTACTTGACTCTTTATGCTCATAGGGTCACTATGCCCTTTCCATGATGTTAACTTTGCAATAATCAACAGTGGTATGGTTTTCATTAAATCTATTAAAGACTTGGAAAAGCACGTACAAGCTTGTGTCTGTAGTGGCGATCGATATGTTTGCTTGAAAAATAACACCCCAACCCAATTCTCTGACAATTTTCTTTTTACCACTGTTTAATGGGGCTTTTCCTGCATTTGATTGAGGGGTGTGATCCGCCAAATGAATTAAAAGAGTAGAAAAACCTGCAATTTGGGTACAATTCACATGTCTTTTCTGAATTAAAATCATAACAGTAACGAATTGTTGTTGAGTTAACATTTTTCTTAGCTACTGAAATGTTAGAATGATTGTGATGGGAGTAGAAATTTTGTGTAGGGGATATGGGCACTTCTTGAGCCTGCGAGGTATAGTTGTTGGTAACATGGATCAATCAGAGTTGGGAGTTTATGATGCCCCAAGATGAGTGTGGCGCAGCTTAAATTGTTTGTCATAGGTGGACCAACCGTTCCCAGATCTATCAGCGGCCACTCTTATATCCCTCATATATTTCAAGAGTTCTTGGGCTCTTGTTCTGTATTTTTCTAACATAATACTTGTGAAGATAAGGAAGGCTGAGGTCCATATGTCAATTGACATAAAGGTGCGGGCTTTATGCTTAACAATACACATTGTGCCATTACGTATTTGTATTTGGCCTTATGTGTCTGAGTGGATTGAAATTTCCCGCGCCGATTTTAATAATATTGATAGATCAACATATTTTCCCTCCCAAATCTTTTGTTTAATTTTAAGGGGCACGTGAGCGCTGATAGTGTCTATACAGCTTGGGGTCTGGGCCGGTTTGTAATCTGAGATACTAAATGGGGGCCATCATATTCGTCATTGTTTGTGTTGTGCAATAAAGCATTTACTGTGGAGAGGATCAAAATATTCGACTCACCAGAAGTGTTTTTCAACGTTTCCGACGCGACTAGGCCCTCCGAGAGTCCTGCTGAATCATGGGTGAGATCTACCACTGTTACTATGGCTATGTGCGTTGGTGTGGTGTTTGGGGGAGGGTTTCCCCTTGACCGGACTCTGGTGTTTGCGGGGTCCTCCTCGTGGAAGGTCCAATTAGTATGGTTGGGACACCGTCCTCGCCCTCTGCCTGGCGACACAAAGTTTCGATTACGCTCCTTCATGGACCGTATAGTGATCTTCGCTCTCACTGACGGCATTTCCGGTCGGTTGGAGTGTGAAGAATAATACTATTACTCCTGATATTTTATATTATAATTTGTTATGTTGATCTTGTTTGCCTCGCTCTATAGCTGAGTACCGGAAGAGAACTACCAACTACTTAACCCGTACCAATTGCAAGATGGCTTTTGGATTTTAGCCAATTTAATCCATTATTAGTTCTAACATACTAAAATGTGCTTCTGTCAATTAAATGAGAAGGATATGGAGATAACAAACAATATTCAAAATCAAAGTCACTAAAACAATACAAAATAGGAGGAGAGCAAACATGGACCCCAAAACAGGGGTACGATCAGGTGCCACGGAGGAGTGAGAACACCTGAACGGTCACACTCGCCGTGAGCTCATTGTAAAGATAGTGAAATAACGGGAAAATCCGTCGTAAATTAAGTGTATAAACAATGGACTAACAATTGGTATGAAAAACGTCAGTCAGCATTTGACTCAATGATAAATTTGCTGACAAGGTAAAACTTACAAAATGATGACTTTAAACGAGACTACTGATATTCTTTTTTCTCAATAATTTACCTCTTTGAGAAATTGTTCATACGTACATGTGTAGAGCATGCTCTTGCGTATCGAATCAACTGAGAAATAAACACTCCGTATGCAGGTGATGAGAATAATTTGGTACAAGGGCAAATTAATCTGCCTTAAACTTAAAAAAAATGCTCGGGGCAATAACTCATTGTCATGTATTTTCTTTCATTATTTTTTACCTGTATACACAAATCCACCATAATTTTATAGAGGCAAATATTTTAGAGCTCTCTGATCAGAATTATGTAATTATTATTTAATGTTGGCATTTCGTTCTGTCTAGGGTAACTTATACATTATACCCGATAACATCAGTAAATTAAATATAGTTTGAATTAAATTAATATAATTTATCAAATCAGCTGCAATCATTTTTTTTTAATATTAGAGATGAATACATTAAATGAAATATGTGGAGATAAAGAACAGTTTCAAGATCAAAAGTCCGTAAAACAATACAAAATAGCAACAGAGCAAACACGAACTTTAAAATATCAGAGGTTGGATCAGTTGCCATGTAGGAGTAAACTTCTGCCGACCGGTCACACCCGCCCTGTGCTCATTGTCATTATCGGGAAATGACGTCAAAATCTGTCTTCAATTCTTTGTATAAATAATGGATTGACAATAAGTATGTAAAACGTCAGTCAGCATTTTACGCAATGATAAATTGCATTTGCTGACAACGTCATTGTAACGACTAAAAAACTGTCAATGATGACTTTAAATGAGACTGCTGATATCCTTGTTTCGTCAACTTTTTATCAATAATATTATTGTTTTCGATATTGTTCATACGTTGTGCATGCTCTTGCATATCGATTCAACTGAGATACGTAAACTCCGTATGCCGATGATGAAGGTATATTGCTGTATAAGTAAGGGAAAGAGACTTTACAGAAAATAAAGTTATCACGTTTATCATAGCGCTTGATTGTTAGATTAATATAAGCGTTTTTGTTTCAAATAATATATCCAAATATGAAACAGATGTGTTGGACTCTGTGGTATCTCAGGCTCACCAGGATATGTCGTATCGACATAACAATGGAAATAATAATTGTAAAATGACAATACGTCGTTGATATGCCTGTATCTAAATGTCGATTTCAAGGCCACAGCAAGTGTTTTCCTCTTTTCATACATACACCTGTAAGATTTTACCTAAATTGCTTTATATGAATACAAAAATAGGTTGGCTAATAACAGAAAACAATTTGGAATTTCAATAGATTGTTGGAGGACCTGGTCTTCAATAACAACATACCGGTAGATAATGTCAATCAGAAAGTCAAACAACTTCACAGTACTTGAATGTACAATCAGAGTGTTTTTAACTAAACAATTCTGCAAATGACCAGTGACAAGGTAAGCAAATTTCGAGTTCCATTTTTATTGAAAATCAGCTGTCAAAGATACCAAAGCCTGAACTTTATTTATCGTGGAGAACAGTTGTGCATGAAGTGAAAAAGTCGTAAGTTTTAAAGCTGTTGATTTTGGTAAGATTTCGTAATGTGAAAAAGTTCCTTGGAGGTTTTAAGTATCCACATCTGATTTACACCACTTCTTAAATATATATTGCTGCACAGTACTCTTGAAGTTTTTCCTTCACTACAGTTAATATCTTAGTAGGGAGTTAAGAAATAGGTTTGGTTGAAAATTCACTGAAATCCTCTATGTATCTTTGTTTGAAAAAAGATTCTTATGAAATTTTGGAATCCAATATATATGGCAGTTCACAAAAATTATTTTAGTTCTTTGGGAAATTAAAAATAATGAAAACTGATATTTACTTTTGAAGAATTTCCTCCTTCCATTACTAAGTCAGAATCGTAATGATATTCTCATCTTTTACTCAAAAATTTAGAAAATCATTGACAATGCACTTTCTCTACTGTAAAACTTTAACAATTTCTGACCTTTTACTGTCGGTGCTGATAAACTTAGAAAATTGCTGATAAACTTAGAAAATTGCTGATAACTTTAGTCGGTGCTGATGAACTTGTGCAATTACTGACCCGTTTACTGTCCCGATTGAAAAACTAAGACAAGTGCTGACATTTACTGATAATAACTGTCGCTATTGTTCACGCTCTTTGGGGGTCTGCAGTGTTGTTAATATGTTTATGTGTTGTTATACTTTTGATTTAGAAACAGTCTTATTTTATTTTCTGAAAAAGAAATCTTTGTTATTATTTTTTTCAATGTAAATATTATTGATATCCGTTTACTAATATAATTCAGAATGTGATTCAAAATTAACTCTGTGTAAATCAGGTTTAGATTTATGTATTGAATATATCTTCCTCTGCTCAAGTAAAGAAATAAAACTAAATAATAATCAATATAGTTTTCATATATTTGTTTCTTTGCAGGCGGATATTTGACATTTAATGTATAGTTTTATTTCCTGTTTCACAATCGGAAATTGTTTGTATTAATTTTCTTTTTACGTGCAGGACAGATATCTATTGTTAAAAAATGAAATCTTCTAAATATTGAATAATTACTGATAGGTAATTCAGTTTCATAATGTTCTCGGACACCTGCATAAGTCATATAGATATACCCCCCGTTTAGGATTTACGAATTCAATTGATCATAAAGGAGTCATTATTGAAAGTTCAATGTTCCATATTTAAACTTTGCCTTGTAAATTTTATCAATTAAAACATTATATCTAAAAGAATGGTTGATTGCTTATTAAAATATTAGAGCAGGGTTCAAATACACCTAATGTCTGTAAGTCCAAGGCTAATTAATATTTATCAGACTAGTATAATAAAAGTTCATGTACTAGCAATAGTTAAATATTTATATTTACTAAAGGTCAGCGGTGAGATTTATATCAGCAGTAGCATAATTTTTCTCCAATATTTTCTTCTCTCTCTCTCTCTCTCTCTCTCTCTCTCTCTCTCTCTAAGATACAATCAAACAAACACTTTAATTTACTAGTAACCCCGTATATTCACTTGGGGGGGGGGGGGGGGGGGGGGTTGTAGAACACTATTAGATTTTAAAAATTAATCTTTATGTAGTTTTTAATAATTATTTAATTTAAACAAAAATATTATATGTCATACCATTCATTTTCATGATGTAATAATAAAAATAAGACAGAAGGTAAACTATTCTGGTCAAATGTCTTACGAAGTAGTGAAAAATGCAAGTCAGTAGTCCGTCGCACCAGTGCTTCTAAATATTTTTCGAACACTCGAGTTCAGGTTCATTTATCTACAAAAAAAAAAAACATTTAAAATACATGGTACATGTACATGGTTCTAACTTAAACAAGACAGTATTGTGTGTTCTACCTTAGGAAAATAAACAAATTAATAAATTAAATAAATTAATACATGCACATTGTTTTACATGTCACCCCCTTTAAATTTGAAAAAAAAATGGATCCATATGAACGTCTACCGACACTTTATTTGATAAGAAAATTGATATTCATTTCTATCAAAGTCTTGTTGTGCAATAACAATGTTTTATTATCAGAAGAAAAAGACTTCTGTTAAATTCCATATCAAATTTCATATCTCACTAATGAACGACACTTATTATATTTTTAATTTCTTATCTGCTAGAAAGTTTTGAAAATTTATCCCTTTTCTTGAAAGTATTATATACAAATAATTTTCCTTTAAATCAAAGAAGCTATTTTCAAAGATATTACTGGGACATAGTTAAAAATTATTTTAAAAATAGAATGAATTTATCTAAAAATTAAAAAAAATCAATTTTACACCTCTCTAGTCCCCGAAAGCGAGAACAATAGGGACAGTAATTATCAGTAATGTCAGCACAAGTTCTTCAGCAGGGACAGTAAACGGGTCAGTAATTGTCTAAGTTTATCAGCACCCACTGAGAATGTCAGCACTTTTCTAAGTTTATCAGCACCGGCAGTTAAAAGGTCACTAATTGTCTAAGTTTTACAGTAAAGAAAGCACATTGTCAGTAATTTTCTTAGTTTGTCAGTAAAAAAATTGGAATGTCAGTAAGTTTTCGACTTAGTAGTGTTAGAAAGGGAATTAAGTATGGGTATAAGTTGGATTACCTCGTGAAGAGTTAAATTCAAATTCTTCTAAAATACAATTAAATTTTATATAATGAGTCTTACAAACAAAGGCAATGTTGTATCTTGCTTTGTCAGCAGGGACCAGTACGTTCTGATTATGTAATCTATTTAGTTCTTCTTTCATTTCTGGATTATTGAAAACAGAAATTTAGATGATTTTGAAATAGCCCCTCAATCTTTTAATACGCGATTTTATCATGTATCTGATACATTTAATGCATTCTGACAAAGTAACTAGCGAAATGATTGCAAATATTATTTTGTAACGAAAGAGAACATTGTATTCTGTATAAACTATGTTGAGATACCAATCTTCTTATTTTGTCAGATCTAGTTATTTATTTTTGAGAAGATTTTTGTTGCCTTTTTATTAAAAAGCACATTATTTCCCTCCCATTTCCCCATGTCTACCACATAATTGACTATAAATTGACAAATTGAAATTAACTCTACACAAAAAATGGTACATGTACAACTAAATTTCTCTCAACTTCATTTTACCGTCAAATGTCTAGAAGGATAATTTATAAATCAAATGATCACCTAGTTATTAATTTGGCTATAGAAAGTACTTGCATCATTTATGTTAACCACCGCGAACAATAATTGCCTTTAAAATGGTCATTATAATATCTAAGTTATTGATTTTTCAAACTAGAATGACATTTGAAAAACAATAATTTTCAGAAGTTTCTATATGAAGACTACCTAACAATACCCTTACCTTGCTCGCTGCTAAAATTGTAACATTGTTTATCTGAAAATAAAACTCAAATTAAATAATCAAGGTTAAAGTTTTTGCGGACAAACAGACAAACAGACAGACAGACAAACATACAGAGACAGGGCATAAAAACAATTACCGGAAAAGGTAATTTTCAAAATATATACATATATCTCAAAGTAGTATAAAAACCAATGCTCTTTTATGTATTTTTTCTTACTTTTGACGAAAGTGTTAGTAAATAGCTGAAATGTAATTATCTATGCATATATCTTATGTGAAAATATTTGATTTTTTTTATTTCCCATGCCTGTTGTAGAATATAGTATAACTGCATAATATATATCTATACTCGTTAAGTTTAAATAATTTGTTTTCTAAATAAAGAGGTTTGCTAGCAAATTCTCCTAATAATCACTGCAAAAAACAGTTTTTATTGGTAAAATATCTGTAAATTTTGTATTTGTCATAATGCACCAACTTCAAAGTAAAAAAAAATAAACCGGCGTCCATCTTACATTTCTTTTTTTAACGGGAACGCTTAATTAGCAAGAAATAATGTATTGTGGTAGGTCAAATAAGCCTTCTATTCCAGCATATGCATGCATTTCTCAATAGATAAAATAGGGTTAATTCAACTTCAAAATACAATTTAGCTGAAAGTTTACATACATAGATACGCGTCCGTTGAGCTGTAATTGATTTTACATGGAGGATCAAACTTTGTGCAATCGTATCCGTAATGACCCTTAATTTTTCTACCAAGAATATTGAATTCCGTGCAGTAACCTGTAAAAACAATGATGCTCTTTACATTTTTCAAAAAGGGGATTTAATGATATTTAATGGCTTAAAGATTCTTAAAGTCTGAGAAAAATTGTTAGAAAATCGCGGATTTTTAAAAACATACTTAGTATATTTGTTTTTCTATATAAGTGGTCAATATTATTAACAAGTTCTAGAATGCAATGATTTTGCTCACTAGGTAGTTTTTAACGATGAAACATCTGAATGTTTGGTGTGTTTCTTATATCAGTAGTCCAGAGACTCATAATCAACTATTGTCTTAAATTCTGTTCTGGTCTAATCGAACGAAGCTTGAATCAATTGCGACCTTTTGATGAGTAAATAACGTTTGCGGGGCTTTAATCTTACTCCCATAACTCCTTTCTCTGAAAAGTACTAAGCATCTTGTGCCTTTTTTAAATGTTTGATTTATACGTAAATGATGTAATTTAATATAAATACCATTGATCGGGGATTTTATGGCGCATACTTCAATTCTTTTATCTCGATGGCCATTGATAACACAGTGATATTGAAATGTCGAAGGATCCTCATTGCAGAAGTGATTAAAACTTTTCCAGTATCTTTCGCAATTCTTATCTCTGGCTAATATGATTTTCTCATCCTCATTTGATGGACAGGAAGCAACTATCTTCATTGTTTCCAGTGACAACTCACCACAGGACAGTGAGGATGAAGTGCATTCCTACTCATAAAAAAAAAAAATTTCATTTAATGTTTTTTTTTTGGAATTTAATGTCATGAAAGCATATATCAATGAGACATTTACATATTTCTTAGCTTTATACTTCTGCAAGCACCGCGTTCATGGTTTGCAGATATAATTTTAACATACATTTTGAATAAACCATCAAATGTCTGTCTGTCTTTAAGCCTTTAACGTTTTGTTGTTAAGAACATTTTAAGCAATAGTAAGAAATATTGAGATGATGATACATGTATTTTGCAATTTTACATTGATAATTTTGAAATGCCATCTTGAAAACTAAATATTTTTGAATGCTTAAATAATTCTATTTTTTTTTTTAGCTAACATGAGTCGAAGGCCTGGGGTGAGAACTACCGGGCTCATTTGAACCTAACTTGGTACAGAGTATTCTTGGAAAAAAGGGAAAAGGAAATACAAGTTTGTTCAAAGAAAGGGCTGCACCCTGTTCCAGGGGTAAATGATAAAAACTTGTAAACTTGTAAAAAATTAATGGAACCATTTAGATATCGTCTTCTAAGGAAACACTGGACCAGGAATGATGAAACTCATGTGGGATCATCCTAAGGTAATGTAGGTCAACTTTGTTTAAATCAAGACACCTGAAACATTGGACCAGGAAAGGTGATACTCATGTGAAGTTATCCTCAGGTAGTGTACATTCAAACTTGATTAAATCATGATCTGTGGTGTAGGGTGGGACCAGAATGGACGATGAAAGTTTCGCAGATTAAAAAAATCTTCTGAAGAACTGCAAAGATATGATTAGTTTTATTTATATGGAAGCATCCTCTGATGTACGTGCAATTTATATAAATTTAAGTTATTTCAATCATAACCCCTCGAGGTAGGGTTGGGCCATACATGTACTTGCTACTTGCCAATAAAAGTTTTAATTATGTAGAAAAAATCTTTAAAAATCATCTATTCAAGAACATTAAAGCCATGGCGAAATTTACAAGGACACATCTTTAGCTGGTGTGTATTTAAGATTGTTCACGGGGGCTAGGATGGGACTACATTCTTGATAAAAGTTTTTCATAGAAATATATAAAAAAATGTTTTAAAATTATATTAAGAATAACGAAGGCATGTTTGGTGATATTTATATGGAGGCACTCTATGGTTATATTTGTTCCAATCATACCCCTTGCGGTAAGGTGGGACCAATATTGGGGATCAAATTGATTTCAAAAAACATGTGATATATTCCCTCTATAATTGCAAGTGCAGTGCATGTACCAACCAGACCCAACCTTACAGAAAACAGTTCCATTGAATAATCCCAGTGAATATTTTGTGAAACCATTCAGAAACTGCTCAGGCAGTCTCACTGCAGTCCCATGAATGTCCTAGAGGAATCCCACAGCAGTCTTGGTACATTCCCATAGCGACCACTGAGTAATTTCAAAGTGGTCCCTGTCCCTGTTTTTCTATAAAAGCAGTCCCCCAAAATCCAGAAAGCGAGTAAGCGGGATAACTAAATATAAAAGGCGAGGCTTTCTTTTAACTGAGATTACACATTGTATCAATAAAAACATCAGCAATATTTAAAAGACGATGTAAAATTAATAAACACTTTTTTTCTTGAAAAAAAAAGATTATGTTCTAATATTATAAATGCACATGTTACATGAAATAAGAGGATGAAAATATAAGACTCGGTAAAACATTGAAGCGTGTATGAATAGAATGCGTCAGAGCCTGTCATGTGACCGCCTGGATCACATGATTCGCGAATTTGCAAAACGATGGCAGATATACATAAAATTTAGATAGGGCTACTAAAAAAAAAATAATGAACACGGAAACCTTAATTCTATATCTTTTATGTAAGTTATTAAAATTTTTTTGCGAACTTTTTGACCACTTTTTTTTCAAATTTGTTAACGCATTTTATTCATAATAATAATAGGTAACAACTAACAATACCAGTAGTTTAATTCGATTATAATTTGGCAGAACCTTCTCGATCGATCATAAAGTTATAGTGTGTACAGCTGTACATAAAACTTTAACAACCCTTCGACATTACGAAATCGCACGTTCCGGTTTACATGTACTTATGTAAAAGCTTTGAACACGCCAAAAAAAATCTTTAGAAATCCCTTAGTGCACAATCAATTTTAGCGTTCAATGACGCTTGCGCCAGAGATGCTAAAATAACATGTAGTAGTGCGCCAAATATTCTCTTGTTACAGTATTTGAAGCAAGGTCAGTTCTCATTTTACTCTCTATACGTTTTTGATTGATTTTGAGGCTTGAATTGTTAAAACATTTTTTCAAAATTAAATATTTACATTTCCAATAAATTTCCCCTATGATTCTTTACAAAATAAAATGCAGTATATTTTCTCATGAACTACATTAGGTATGTATCGCGAATAAGCATGAATATCTCCATTGTTACGTCATAATACCGCTCTGGACGTCAAAAAGTCACAAAATATAGTGCACACTGTTTTGTTTTAAAAATGACAGTTGAACGGTGTAAATTTATGGCAAGTCATCAGAAAAATATTGTAAATATAAGAAATGAATTTAATTCTTTGAAGATTCATGAGGTATATAAACAACAACGCTTCACGCCGGCATATTTATCATGAAGCGCTTCATGAAATATGCCGGCGTGAAGCGTCGTAGTTCATAACCTCATGAATCTTCAAAAATTAATTTCATTTCTTAAGTAAAATGAAATTAAAGAAATTTACAACAAAGGATGATTGCACTAAAGGATATGCGAAATTTGCGTCAAAAAAGCTTTCAAAACATATATTTTTTCTATTAATTGGAGGAGTTATCAACATCACATCTTCAATTTTTTTTCACTGCAATAAAAAAGGATATATCTACTACATGTACATGTATGTACGAATCTGTCTACTTATGCAGTTTAGGCGATTATTCATAGTATATTAGTTATATCGGATAATTATAGAGTTATGGTAAATTACTAAATATTGAGAACGATTACATTTCATATTTAGACTAGTCACTTGGTGCGGCAGTCACGTAATTTTAGCACATTTACTTGCAGTATTTAGGTTTCCAATAGATTTCATAGAATGAAAACAAATTATAGTTCTGTAAAAAATATTTTTTTTAAATTTGTTGTAAGAAGTAAAGATTGTGCTAATAATTAACCCGATTCTCAAAATGAAAAGTAGAACATTTGGTTGTTATGTGAGTTCCAAAACAACAAGCAAGACGGCATTAATGGAAAAAGAAACTTTAAGTTACTTTTTTTTTTACATTGACTGCCCTTGCATAATTTATTTTAGCAATTGTTTTAATCATTATTGATCTCACTGCTACCAGCACAGTACAACCATACGCCCATTCTTTGTGTGGTACTATATACAAAGACAGATGCATGCATATTTCATAAATTTAAAATCCCTTTGCATAAGATTTATTGTGTACTGATGGCTTAACACATATTTATTTTTAATAAAGCGAAAAATAGTCTAAGAAAGTGTTGATACCACACAATGATACACTGTATAAAATTTGCATGGAAGGCATAATCAGAGATCTAGAGCACATTAGCTATAAGTACAAGAAAATTAAGAGATTAATTATTCATAAAATTACAGATAATTTAAATTTATTATTTAAACTTGTCACATTTTTTAATAAATTAGCGTAATGTATGCTCCATGAATACAGTGTAAATGTTTTGAGAAATATTTCATAATATCTTGTTAAATTGAGAATTGTATTTAAATCCAGTGGAGGGGGGTGTCCATAACTAACAGATCTCAAACATATACTTGTTCACCTCCCCTCGAGAAATAATAATTACATCCACTGACAAAGATTCCTCCTATTTTTTTTTATATTCTTATTTGAACATTATGATATCAAAATGATTATAACAGAATTAATACATAATGTATATTACTGATTACCGATTTTTCTAATATGAAAATGCAGTATCAGCTATTGAAGTATAAATTCACTTCCTGATTTGAAAACAATCTCTTGTAACAAACTTTCTATGCATTGAGTTGCGACATCTCGGGCCTCTCCGACAAAGGGAGAAACAACGTGATAAGTGATAATATGTATAGTCTAGATTTCTACCGGAAAGGCCCAAGATGCGATTCCATTTAAAGCTCAAAATTAAGAAGAAACATGCCTCTATAGAAATGTTAGGGATATGTTCATGAACATTTCGCAGCTCATGAATGAAAGTATGAATTGTCAAAAAGTAAATTAATATTCATATATTTCTTTTTCTTTAAACTAAATCAATTAATCATTGTTTAATTATTTTGTGGACATGCAATGTAAGGCGTGTTCAATTTCGTTTTTCCATACAGGTTTGCATTGCTCAGATATATTTATCGCATGAAAAGTTCAATAAGCAAGCAACAGACAAGACGTTGATTTTGTCTAGTGCTGTTAAGAAATAATTGCATTTATGTCACAAAGATCACTTTTAGCAACTCAAATAATATGTTAATGTATTTTGATTTACTCTTAGAAAAGGCAATAAACAACTTACTATGGAATACCAGAGAAGAAAAAAAAGAATTGTTTCTCTGGGACACATTTCTTTGTACACCATAAAACCAGGTTCCTGTAAGTCCAGAAAAAAAAACCTTTAAGTAAAATACTTATTGTAAGTAGTATGCTACAAATCCAATAAAATTTACCGTAAAGCCTACACAATTGTTGAGCCGTTGTCTGACTACAAGACACACTTTATTTCCTTTTGATGCTTATACACAATTATATTTTTGTATTTGCAAAAGCTATCCGTTTTTATTTCTCACGAGGAAATTAACATTCAGTCTAAAATTTATGTCTATAAATACACATTTTACACAACCCCTCAAATACCAAGATTTGAACTGCATTCGCATACCTATGATGTTTTTCACTTTCTGAATAAAATACAGGTAACTCTTGATGGCTCGAACTTCGAACTCTCAAAGTTCTTGATCGTTCGAAGTGTGTCTCTGGTCCCGATTTTTTTCCCTATATAACTAAGCAAATTTACTCTTGATTTCTTGAACTCTTGACCTCTCGAAACCCTTGATCGCTCGAAGTCAAAATGCAGTCCCGCTATACATGCTCTATTGGAATTTACCCTTGAAACCTCGAAGTGGCTCTGTGTATACAATGTTACATAATTAGATACCTTACCTTGACATTTAAATGGCCCCAGGCAGAAGACGCGAGTCTCGAGAAACGGGATGTTTATTCAGGTGACACTTATACTGCTAGGTAATAATTGATTTATAGTTAATCATATGTTGCCTATATGCTATCAAAATAATTATAATTCAACTGTCTTACGATAATTCGGAGAAGGGGTGTCAATGAAAAATAGTAAATTGAATACAAGACGAAAAACTAAATAGTTTAATTTTTATTTTGAGTCAGTGTCAAAGTTTAACGATATATGAAAATGCAGAAACAGCCTCAATGTCAATATTGCGACTGTTGTTGCAAAAATACTTACAGAACTTTGTTCAACGTTTAATGATCATGTTTGACATGTTTGAAGTAGTCAGTGCTGTATACGACGCGGTAAAATGTCATTTTCATTTTATAAATGCGTAGTTTGACGTCCGTATAAAAGAGAATAAATAAATAAACATGAAGTGAAGTACATTTTTTATTTACTCAGTTTAATAAATATTTATCTACAATACGAAAACATACTGTTGTTTTATAAACACCATGTGTAAAATGCATGACAATTATTGCATCTTAAATGTTACAGGAGTAAAAATGATTCCCAATCAGATATCAGCACATAACATTGCACATTTCCTCTTTTTGTACTGATAATACCTTAATGCAAGGAAACATATATTTCCTAAACATAGTTTTGTTTTCTTGAAATAGTAATAAAAAAAAATTACATTCATTTTCAGATTTCACCATCGAGATTTTAACGGACATATATAGATGTATTATCTACATATGTATAACGTTGATGTGAAGTGTTTCACCGACTTCTTAATAAATAAATATAAAGGATTTCTTTTTGGGGGTTCGAATTGGATTTGTTATATAGAAAGGTCACGTTTTTAAAAAAAGAATTGGAAATGCAGCAATTAAGTTGTTTTAAAATTCTTCCTGTGTGTATCATTGAGAGATATCCGTGAGCGAGGGGAAGTAATGTAAATTTAAATTCTAAATATATATTTTGTACAAAAATCGCTGATTAACATCTTCTTCTTTGAATACATTTTCATGAATTGTAACATGTTTGTTGCTACAATACGCTGTTAGCATATCTCATAGGCAAAAGAGGAGAATTTTTTTCTTCAGATGAATGTATTTGTTTTATAAATTAAAAAAATGGGTCTGTAATCGAGATATAAATTCTGGCTTTATCGAGTAAGTCTCGATACATTGAGTGCTACATCATTGGACTGTTATAATGTCAAAGATTTTACTTGGTAGTAGCTTAGTAGTAGAGCGTTCACTTCGTGATCGGGAGGCCCGGGTTCTATTCTCGTTCGCGGTTCTGCATCATTTATAAGGCACAAAGATAGATAGTGACAGTTCCTTTGTCAAGCTCTTTTGGACATGACCTTAAAAACGTAGGTCCCTCGTCACCGTAGGCGTCAATGGCCCTGAGTGCCGAGTATAGGTCTAAATTTGAAGCCCTTCACCGGCATACGGTGACGTCTCCGTCTGAAGGCGTGAAAATTCTCAAATGGGACGTTAAACAATACACGATTAGTCAATCTTATTTCTAACCTAACAGTCAACCTTTTATTGCTCTGATATGATTTAACAGTTTTTAAAATGAGTCGTTATTGCATTCAGGACGCCTTTCTTGTGTTGTTATTCTAGCAATTGACATATGGTGAGGGTGTTGATCTTAATGTTACAAATACTAATCTCACTCTAGGAAAAAAATTGTATATGTATTTTGAAGACAAAAGGCTTGTCAGAAGATTAGTCATTAATTGGATTGATTGTTGTAGTTAAGGAAGGGAGATGTTTAAAATATAATAATATTTTTGTTCTGTTGCCTTGTAAAAACAAGCCATGGAAAGGATTGTCCTTCCTTAAGCAATTTCATATGAAAGATCGCCAACATTCAGTTAGAAAAATAGATGAAAATATTAACATTTGCATAATTATTAAATTCCTTAAATATCGCTAATTTTGAACTTTGAACACATCATATATGAAAAATTAACGCAAAACCCCTATTTCGTTTCTCTTATGGATGTTATTCGATATGTTCGCAAACTTTTCCATCACCCCTCGTATATGTAAGAAAACAAATGGAAAAATCAATGGGTCAGAAAGCTGACACTTATTTGAAAAGTTCCAATGGTTATATGCATTCAAAATATTCAAATCCTGCATTTATTATATAACGCATTAAAAATTGTTCAGGGTATGACCGTTAAGGGCAAATGTAAGGGCATTAATAGGATGTTGTTTTGAGAAAACTTTAAAACTCCTGTTATTAAACATTTTAGTTGGATCACAACATATAAAAATTACCATTACCGTATTAATTAATTGTTTTTTTTTATGCACGTGAATACATTTGTTTTAAAAATATTATCTCTCAACATGAAAGTGAGGTATGAAAATGTCAAAATTTGGCAATCTAAGAGGATGTTTTCTCCTGCTTGGCACCTGATCCCATTTGTATTTTTTAAACAATTAGTGTTTGCTCGGCTCCAAGATACTTTTTGTGATAATTTCTTGTTAAATGTTACAGGATTCGAAATATTTCCCAATCAGATATCATCATATAAGCTTGCATTTTTCCTTTTTCGTACGGATAATACAATAATGCAATAGCATAGATACTTAACATAGTTCTGTTTTTTTTTTATATAGAAAAAAAAAAAATATATTAATTTTCAAGGTTCGCATTCTCATGATTTTAACGGGCATATATATGCATGTTTTTTCTAGATCTGCATTACGATGATGTGAAGTTTTTGACCGATGTCTTTTTATACAGACAATACAGGATTTCTTTTTTGGGAAAAAGTCACGTTTTTAACGAAGAAATCGGAAATGCAGCAATTACATTTGTGTAAAATTCTGCCTGAGTGTATCATTGAGGGGTTTCCGTGATCGAGGGAAATAATATACATTGTAAATTCCAATTCTTAAAATATCTTGTACAAAAAATCGCTGATTAACATCTTCTTCCTTAAAAAAAGCTGCATGAATTGTAGTTAGCAAATCTTATATGCAAAAGAGGAGTTCACAATCGTGGTTTTTCTTCAATGTATTTGTTTTATAAATTAAGAATTTGGATCTGTAAAAGTGCTACGCAGGTATGTTAAGGAAGCATATGAGTAATTTCTCGGGAAATTTAGACTTTTTGAAGAAAATTTAGTTTAATAAAATACCAAAACCACTGATAAACGTAAACTGTTATTTAATATTGCATACAGATAACAGCGTGTCTACGGCAAAGACGTGCATCACCGCCATGGTATCACGTGACTTCTATTAATAGCAAAATTTTCCTTAATAAAAAGGCTTACAGAACAACAATACCCCGGAGTTTGATAATTTCTTTGAGTATGTAATATAACTGAAAAACATCTATTTTATCTAAAAAGTGCTGCTAGAATCCCACTATCTTGTCCGTAAAATATTTATTCCACACATTCGCACGAAACCTTACCCTTTGTTTTGAATTTTAAACATACAGTACCCGCATCGTTATTCTTTACAGGAAACACGATACGATAGGATACACGCACGATACGATAGGATACACGCACGATAGGACAGGATACATGCACGATCACTCGGAGTTCCTCGGGTGACTCGTACCTCGCACATAACCTCGGACGTCAACGGTGATCTTCCATCTTGCTGATTCAGTCATGTGATCTTATTTGAATTTCATTCAAATATTATACTTTTGAAATCCGAGTTACTTTGATGCACGCCCAACACTGTGTTCTTGCTTTCAAAGAATACTAACATTTGGTTGTAATAAATACCAGGAACTACACTAATAAAGAAACCTTTTCTAAGAACTTTAGGCAGAGCGAAATATGAAATGAGTGACAAGGCAGTTTCCGGCGGAGAAATGTAGCGATCTGTTGCGTATTCCTCGACCTATCACATCCGAGGTTTGAATGGAGCGTAGCGGAGTCAGCCGAGGATTGCCGATTGACGCACGATAGGATAAACGCAAAACACGATAAACGCAAAACACGATACACGCAAAACACGATAAACGCAAAACACGATAGACCTGATAAACGATCTACTCGATAGGATTACCGCAAAACCTGATAGGATTGCTTCAAAATGCGGAACGTTTTTTGCCAAGACGAAAAGATTATTTTGAATTAAATTTAAAGATTAAAGATTATTTTAATTAAATTATATTTTAATTTAGATACTCTCAGAACTTCAAATCTAAACTATAAAGTACATTTAATTATCATAAAAAGAACCTGAGATCTCTGTATTAATTTTACAAAAATTATATAAAAAATTGACAGTGATTAAATGGATGTTTATCAAATGGAGACTGTATTTTTTTTTTTTAATTTCTTCTCAATTGTGTGACTTTTGAAACTCTATAAACAGATTTATTATTTATAAAAAATATACATTTTAATTTTCTATCTAATAAATTTATCTACAAGTACCAAGCTGTTTCACGGAAGAAATTTACGCAATAAATTAAATATTTGTATTTAATGTCTTACAATCTGCGATGTATCCAAAAATCGCAATTAAATATTAATATCTTAGAAAATAATACAAGTAGAAGACTGGCCGAAAGAAAGGTTTAAAGAAAACGGCTTTAAAAAAATTAATAAAGTTAACATGATAGATCTATCAAGAACGAAACAGTTCAAGAAAATTAAATTTTCTGAATAGAAATCTGAATAATTAATAAAATAATGGCGATCTGCATTAATACATGTAAACTGTGTCATGAGAATATGAATCTGCTACAACTGCATATGTACGTTTACGCTAAGCTCTGACTTATGTACATGTAAAAATTTTACATTACAGATACTTAAAACCTCGTATTTATTAACGAAATTGAATGGTTAAATTCTTTCTTCTTTAAAATACAAAACAGAAAAAATTAATTAACAAATATTAAAAGAGTGAAATGGGACTTTTCCAACTAAATAATTATAAATCATTGCTATAAAACTCTCTGTGTACTGTTTTTAATAATAGGTTTAATTCGGCAAATGAATTATTAAATCTTAAAAATGAATTTACACTGACCCGGTAATCTCATATAACGCATATTCGAAGGGTGGTATTTTGAAAGTCCGCAACCAATTTAAAATTATATAAACAAGATCTAACCAAAAAGCCAAATATAATATTGAATTCTTAAATAAAGTTATATACGTATGGAATAAAATCGATTAATACTATAAATTGATTGGGTGCAATACATTTACTCTTCTTGCATGGTCACGGCCGATCAGACGACTCCTTTTGTTTTATTTTTATAGTAAGATACCGTAAAAGAAATATTGCAAGATAATTTTCATAGTTTAGAATGTTAGAACTATTTCATCCGTTTCTACGATCAATGAAATTGTTTCCTAGATTTAATTCTGTCCGTTTTACGTAGAAAACCCGATGACCCGAAAGTGCACTTACCATAAGTGCAGTGTATTTTTTTATGTTTATCAAAACACTTATTTACATAAACATAATGGAAACATTGTACTAAATGAAAAGAATCAACGGAGTGAGTTAGGGACTTCATTTCATTAAATTGATTTATTTGAATTTTATTCAACATTCAAAATGATTTTTTAATCCATAAATCGTACAATTATTTAATGTATTTTGAAATAAATCTTTGATAAAATTGATCAAACAAGTTAGGAACAAAATCCCGAAAATAAGTAGATGCGTTTCATTAGAACCAGGTATTATTCGAGGTTAGTAATTGACCCCGGGTGAGAAATCAGTACATGTATGTTGACGGTGATCACACATACACGGGCCGAGGTGTCAGTTAGTGGAGAAGGGGGAGGGGGCGGTTGACCGCACAGGAAGACAGTGTGCTAATTAGAAAGCTACACATACTTGTCAGTTTTCTTGTAAGGAAAGGCCTTCGATTTATTTTGATTTTTGGCATTCCGATGGATTATATTTTGAGTTTTTTTCCATGCCGAGAAGGTAAGCTGTTAAAAAACTTAATGTTTTCCCCTGTACATGTATATATTATTTTTATGTCATCTAATGCTAGATAAAATTAATGAAAATCTTCTATTTTATAGTTATAGCCATGGTGTGATAAATTGGGTAGAATATTTTCATTGATTATATTTAATAATTTTGATTTCTTTTTTTCATTTAGACATATGTTAAGGAATTTATAATAAGCTTTAAAAAATAAACTTAAAATTTGAACTAATACGGCCAAAATTATCTGGATCATTGTCTTATGTTATATTGTATTTATAACATCAAGACTTTAAATATTAATTGTGCATACATGCAGGTCAGACGCGTAAATATATTTCCAACGTTATCAGACGATAAACAAGGAAATACAGAATATTGCATGAAAAAAGATACATTTCAATATCCTTATTATTATTGATTTATTTGCTTTTTGTCTACGCAAACATCGTAGCTTACCAAAATTTTTCTCCGGTTACTCCGATTCATTTGAGAAAATCACATTAATAGTATTGCATTTTGACAAAATAAATCATACAATTCGATAAATTATTTTATAAAGAAATAAACAAGTTGATCAATCGAATTTCATTTCCGATAAATAGAGTTACTGTTTAAATTTTGACAATTGCTCTCTGCTTTACCATGATATAGATATTTTATTTATTTAATTATTTATTTATTAATAAATCAATTTATTCATTTATGAAATACGTTATTAATTATTTTTTCCTTCTACGCTTTAATATTTCTTATATTGATGAAAAAGAACGGGATAAATCTTTATTTTCTCTTTTTCAGTTGATATAATCTTATTTTTATTAACAAAACGAAAAAGAAACTCGGAATAGCTCAGTAGTTTCTTTACATAGTAAAGATAAAATGCGAGGGTTTCCGAATTTACACGATAAACGCAAAACACGATACACGATAGAACCTGATAAACGATCTACACGATAAACGCAAAACACGATAAACGGAAAACACGATAGAAAACGCAAAACCTGATAAACGGAAAACACGATACGATAGGATACGATAGGATACACGCACGATACGATAGGATACACGCACGATAGAACACGATAGAATTGTAAAGAATAATGATGCGGGTACTGTATGAATCGAGATTTTTCGTACAACCATGCTTAACTCGGGATTCTAGCAGCACTTTCCAAGTTTGTTTTAGCGCAAATTTTCAAAATTTACAAATCGTATGTTTTGAAATATCCAGCTTATTGTTGTTCTGTTGCATTTTTTGGTCAAGAATGACAGACGATAGGCCGACCCGGATACGTAATATAGCTGACTGTCTTCGAAAGAGAATATAATCGATGAAAATAAATAAGCATACCTGTCAAATTAATTGAACTCCATATGAATTTAACACAGTATTTCCGATATTTCCTTTTCAAATCCATTTTACGTATCTTTGAACATGCCGTCTTAGCCAAATTCTCTTTACACGACATAATCAATTTCCAAGTTACTTGATGTACACATATGACGTCATCGATAATAGATTTCAATCATAATGACTGCTACAGCATAACAAGATAAACGCATTTTATTTTTGTTAATGTTTACACGTTTCTAATCATTTTTAGTTAAATTACATAGCTAAATACCAATATTACGAAAACTTTATTTCTAAAATTGACGTCATCTTGCCTACTATAACGTCATAATGCAGCACTGATTTAGCCATGGTAGAAAATTTCATATGCTTCCTTATTCTCCCTGCGTATAAATTCTGGCTTTATCAAGAAGGTCTCGATACATTGAGTGCTACATCATTGTACTATTATAAAGGTCAAAGATTTTACTTGGTAGTAGCTTACACACCTAATTGTGCCACGTACGTTTCACGTACGTTAAACGTATATGACACGTACGTAACTTCACGTACGTTTTCATGAAAAAAGTACCACGCACGTGATATGTACGTTTTCACACATGAGAAAATCATGCGTGTCACGTATGTTAAACATACGTTTGCCTACCATACGTTACACATATGTTGCACACGTACGTTTCTCATACGTTTCACATATGAATAACGTACGTGCAACATATGTATAACATATGTTTCTCATAACATGTTTAATGGGTTTATTATTTTCACTGCTCATATTGTAAAATTTTAAATACCATACAAAAATGTGTCAAACCTTTGTTAAACACATGTTTTGAACATT
>NW_026925356.1:0-25925 GCF_032062105.1 Saccostrea cuccullata | reverse complement strand
TTTGGGGCTGATTAATATATAGCGGTAATGAGTTGCTTTTGGCCGGAAAAATGTAGCGGTACTGATCGGTCGAAAATCTGAAAAAATGTAGCGGTAATGAGTTGAAATTTTTGGCAATGTAGCAGTAATGTTGGCTCTACAGAGTGAAAAGCTTGAAAAGCTATGAGATATAGGCAGTTAAGTTAATGAACAAAAAGTACAACAACAACTTCAAGGTTTATATAAAGAATATATGTAGAATCTGAAATTGGCACTACTAACTAACAGCAAAGAAATCTTTTTTGTTTAGCTGTTGGGATTTGCTATTGGAGATAAGCCATATATCATTTTGAATTAATGGAGGTCACAGTGAGTGGCTAAAAGCACCACTTGTCATTGCGAGCTATGCAGACTCTGCAAAATGATTCAGAGGAATTTATTTCCATCGTCCCATAATGCTTAGCAAATTGCATCTTGATTCAAACTATATGTGTTATCATTGCACCTTGAAGTTCCATAAAATATGAAACTCACCTTTATTTAATGGATGGCAGTTATATAATAGATTAAGGGTTCTTAAATATAAAAATTTTAAAAAACATTCAGACTTTGTTTTAGTAATGCAACTTGCATACTATATCATGTGACGTCAGAGTCTATAGACGTACAAAATGTCACATGTGATTGGAAGAGCCAAATCGAAAACGGAAGTTTGCATTCGCCCTAACATTGGCACTGTCAACATATTTTATGATTTTTTAAGATACTATTTTAGAGCTTCAGTTTTGTTCAATCTCTACTACATGTAGCACAATGAGACGTAGAAATCTCTCAGCTAACCTGTAAAAATCTAAAATAAAAGCCTATATGACCCCCCCCCCCCCCCCCTAAAAATTTCGAGCCCTGCATTATTATTAAATATTTATGTATTTTTTCACTCAATTTAATTAACAATGAGGCCAAAACAATCGCTATACATGCTATTCAAACACCAGTAACTACCTTGTTGTCCTTTGCCCATGGTCTTTGTTTTCCTGAAAATGTTTTAAACTTATTTTACACAATATAGATTTCCAAAGGAAAATCGCAAAATCACTTCTGGATTTATGAACTTCCATCAAATTCGTGTCAATATAAAGAAGGAAAGATTTGAATAAAGTTAAAAGGATGTGATTTCTTACACTTTCTCGCTGTCTAGCCTTTATGTGTTGATTTGTTCTCGTTAATCAGTTCAGCTCGACGACTTCCATATTGTTTGTGTTTCTATGGACCTCATTTACACATATACTTCCGGTTATAATATAGGGAAGTTTTCCTATTCAAAATATAAATATATTTTACCCATATATTATAAAAATTCTATTTATTCCAACATACCATATTTCAATTTAATTTTTGAGGATTTTTTTTACATAGATATTTGGAAATGTGGTAAGGCTGAGTATACTTCCGCTTCCTTTTTCAATCTCCCGTCGTTGTTTTGGTACTGACAAAGTTAACATTATTTTTAATTTTTAAACTTTTACTAGTTAGTGTATCGATATGTTGCGTGATGTGTGGAGCCCATCTCTAAATTAAGATATTCTTATCTGTAAATAATAAATTTAATGTTTGATGATAGCCTTACGGTGGGATTTTTGACAGATTGTTCATGAAATACCTGAGAAAAAGGCATGAAATTGAGAATTCTGTGTTGAAAAAACGCTAAATAGCATGAATAACGAAATATTTATGAGACTGTATGTATAAACTGTAATTTTTAATTCTTTTTGTAAGTGAAGGTTAAGAGGAATATATATTCTGAGAGAGATGTATGGGAAAAGAGAGGGGGGGGGGGTTCTTGATGTGTTTTTAACCCTGAATGAATATTTTCTTTTTCTGACAACAGATGAAAATTAAGTGCATAAGTTAAACATGAATTGGTATCTGCTTTAAGTCTGGAATCATGGCCTTTGTAACATGAAATTTTAAAATAAGATCAGTCCCTGTGCATGTAACAGTGGCTGTGTTTATAAATATCTAGTTATATGTTGATTATAAATATCTAGTAATATGTTGACAGCGAGACCGTTAGAGCAGTCTAGACGCACCAAATGTCACTTGCGGTTTGACGAGCCCGATCTAAATGAAAACAATAGAAGAGTTTGCGCTTGCTCTAACGGTCGCACCGTCAACATATTATAATATGATAATATTTATAATACATTGACTGTGTGATTAATTGTTAGAGTGAGTGCGGATACTTATTTAGTTTTGATTTAGATCGGGCTGTACAAAAGTGTACGTGCCATTTGCTACGTATAGACTTTGACGATACATGACAAATCGAAGTCTGAGCAATGCGAATTTTACTAATAACATATAATCTACTATATATCAGGGTTGTGGTTAACCATTTACATCCTAGGAGCCATGTGGGCCCCTTACTTTTCAAAGTTTAGGGGCCCACAATGTGATTTACGGGCTCACATGTTGCAGTTGTACTCGCTAAAATATGTATTACGTTGTGGTTGTGCAGTACGTTTTTGTTTTTTTTATACTCCATCAATAAACCGCCACATTATTGGTTTCACTAGGGCATATGTCTAGGTCACGCAAGTGCTTGTATCGTATACAAATGTAATAGTTTGCACACGACACCAAAAGTCATGGTTAGCGTAGTGTTTGTTATGAAAAAAGGAAGTGGATTATAAAAATACAAACAAAGCACGGTCATGTTCCAGGAACAAGATGCTTGCCATGTGGGCGATCAAATTTTGTTTCTTCATCGCCCACTTGAAATTTTAATCGCATTGGCGAGTGGGCGAGTGGTTTACCACAACCCTGATATATCCATTAAAATCAAGCCAAGTTTTTTTTTCTTGAAATGTCTTGTTACTGTAAGAAGTAGTTTGAGGCGAGATACATTGCTCTAAGGATTATGGGACTGCAGGTGACTGCAGATCAAAATTCAAATTTTCTCGCCCAGGCATTGTTTTAAAAGCTAGCAGTGACAAGTAGTGCAACTGTGCTTGCTATTAACAATAATAATATGAACTTCAAATATTGAAAAACATTTTGATATAATCAAATTCAGTTTGAAAACTCTACACATCTAGACAACATGAAATGAGAACCCAAGTGCGACTTTGTTCTTATTTAGCACAGCATAATTTATACCATTGTTTATGGTGGGCCTTCCAATTTAAATTTGAATGAATTTATTGATTTTTAACATATCTAACGAGGGATTTTATTTCATACAGGTAACAAAGCACAATGGCGGAAGCAAATACACCTTCAGCAAATCCACCTAAAAAATTAGGAAGGTAAAAAAAAAATCGCGCTTATTTCCCCTTTAAAAATGATACAAAATTAGTTCTCTCATGAAGGTTGTACTGTATAGCTGACTTAATAACAAATGATTTCAGGTTATACTGTAAGGCTGTCTTCACCGGTTACAAGAGAGGACTGAGAAACCAACATGAAAACACCGCTCTTTTGAAAATCGATGGAGTCACATGCAAGGAAGACACACCATTCTATTATGGCAAAAGATGTGCATACGTTTACAAGGCAAAAAGGTATGGAATACAGAGTTCTATATTATCCTGAGTACAGATATGAAACGGAAAGTTTAGATTCTGAAATGATAGGGATGTGCGATTTTATCGGTATACCGGTATATCGCAATTTTTTGTTGCATGATACGTATCACGATACAGAGACTTAAATACCGGTCTTTAGGTACATATCATAAAGTCCAGAAATTATTTATTTATTTGTTCAATCTTTCAAATTACAATTACAGAAAGTATAAAAAATGTTGTAAAAAGTGAAAAGAACGGCATCTTACCATTCAAACATAATTGATTTATATACATAAAAATTTCAAGAAAGTAAACTTTTGTTATTCTAGCATATTTTTTAGAAAAATAATGACTTTTCATATAAAATCATTGTAAAAACTGCTTTTAAAAATATCATGATATTATGGTGATATTGTGGGGAAAAGTTGTGATATATCACGATACGAAATATTTTGAAATATGCATCCCTATGAAATGAACATGTTTTCTGTTCAGAGTCAGGGATTTATCAAGGCTGTTTTTACTACCAGTAAACGGTACCTTTCCCCTCTTGAAAAAGGTGAAAAATTCCCCTTTTTCAGATAGAAAAGTCTCCAATTAAACGGAGAATATTTAAAACATCGTACTGAAATTTTCCGTTTTTGTCCAATTGAAGTTTAACAGCATATCCTAATTCCATCTTCCCAAGTCAAGAGTTTCTGATCCGCTCCGCTCCACATAAACCCTTGACCGAATAGGCTAAGTTTGACGGGGTTAGAAATGCGTTCTCTGAATGGCCTCATGCAAGTTTGCATGAACAAATCAAAATCATTGTTTTATTTAAACTGAAACTACATCGTAAACAGAAAAACACGTCAGTTTTAGTCCCAAGGATTACGTATTTTTCATTAGATAGCCCTTTTAAAGGTTTGTCTCAGTTTTTTAGTTGTCTTGAGTTATATTGAATTTATTACCGACTACCAATATTATCTCGAATTCGCTTTTGAATTCGTTTACTCTGATTGGATAATAGCAGAGGTCAGGAGAGTTCAACATATGTAATCTCACTAGATGGCGTGACAGTAAACCCCGTCAAACTTAGCCTATTCGGTCAAGGGTTTATGTGGAGCGGAGCGGATCAGAAACTCTTGACTTGGGAAGATGATCCTAATTCACAATCCTAGTCATTCAAACGCTTTTAAAAGCGAGAGTAGATTATTCAAGCTTCTAGTTGATATTGATCGGTAAACATGTGCCATGTCAATGATGTCAAAATATACGTATGCGATTGCAGAGTTAAGAAAAGTGTAGATGAGTAAGATGGAGCTTAAATCACTATGAATCAGAAGAATGGAGTAACAACAAAAACAATGTTAGTAGTGAAACATGAGAGACAGAATTGATTTGTGATAGATGTTGAGAGAAAAAATTAAATAAAGTACTGATTTGGTTTAAATTTTTTTTTTGTTATTTAATATTTTGTCTCAAAAATGAAGTTTTTGTGGCCTTTGTAAAGGTCTACAAAAGACCATCAGAAGCTCTAAGAATGCAGGATTTTGCTCCATTTATTTAAAAATTTTCTGGGGGGCATGCCCCCTGACCCCCTTAGAATAGTCGCGCCTCCGGCGTTCAGATCGAGCCTGCGGCTCTCATTTTTCCCCTTTACTTATAAAACGGTAGTAAAACAAAATAGCTAGATAAATCACTGAGAGTTTAAAGCTTAAAAATTTATATTTCATTATCATTTTGGTGAATTGATAAATGAAAGACAAGTGTAAAAAGAAAAATCTTCGATCAGAGTGTACAGTTTTGTTAGTTCTAACCTAGATTGAGCTAGAGCATTCAAAAAGTATGATTATATCTGAGAAAATCATATTGATATGTTTTAAAGAAAAGTCTTAACAAATATTCTGCAATATTTTTGGTGCAGAGTTTTTTTTGGGGGGGGGGGGGGGACTAATTTTGATTGAGTATTGATGATGACATCGATGACGAGTCTGACGTTTGGGATTCACTCACGGACAGAACAGTTCTTGTTGTGTCTGTTGAGAGAGGAATTCTCTGCTAATGTGAGGCTAATTGAGGCATTTGTCTGAAATAACTCAACATTTTAACTTGTTAAATGTTTAAATTGACTGTTGATTTTCATTTAATATTAAAGCAAAGTGGCATTGAGACATTTTGTTCTTTTCAGTCAGAAAACATAGCATAATAAGAGCACTAGTATTATCTCATTAGGATTGATCTGTAGGATCCTTTTATCTCTAACTTTTACAGGAAGACAGCATGTCCTGGACATGACAAAGCTAGCCGTATCAGAGTCATCTGGGGTAAAGTCACCCGATCTCACGGAAACAGCGGAGCTGTACGAGCTAAGTTCAGGAAGAATCTGCCATCATCAGCCATGGGAAAAAGAGTCAGAGTCGTAAGTTTTTTACAGCTTTGGCATTTTTGCTAGCTAATGTTGGATTTGCAGTGTATCACCCTTGGCTGATTTGGTTCAAACTTTGAAGGTCTAGGACATCCAGTCAAATTGCATGACACAGAAGCTTGTCAAACCCCTCTTCTTTGTCCAGTAAATTGCTTTTTTGAATACATAGTTTTTGTTGCCAAGAATGGTAACTTTATGAATGTCTTCAGTAGTATTACACAATCTAAATCTAGTCTACTAAGGTAAGAGATGTGGAGATAAGAATTGGACACTCGACTGGCTGAGATGTAGCATCGAAATAAATCTTTAATTTAGTGTATTGATGATGACACTTGATGACGAGTCTGATAGAGAGTTACTTCCCTTCACTCAACAGTTTTTGTTTGGTGACCAGGGTTTGGGCTCTTCATTGTATGAGGCTATTGAGGCATTTGTCTGAAATACAGATACATTTAACAAAATGAGAAAAGTAATATTTGTGTTTTAGTAATATTTCATCGGATCAGTGCACTAAGAACTGTAGCATTTTTATCCTGTGATCTCATTTACAAGGGTAGATGGAGAAGGTTTGTACGTTTATGCAGATTCTTTTGCAAAATAAAGCATAAATGGTTAACAAAAATTCAGAACTTTGATATGATAATGAGGTAAAATGTTCAGTTTATTCCTAGTTACAAATCCAGTGTGCGCCAAAAGGACTAGCCCGATGCCCGAACACTAGTAAAAATTCGATCGGGCTAGTAGAATGTAGGTCAGCACTAGCCCGATCGGTCTAGTGAAAAGTTGCATGCATTTTACATTTATTTGTTGATAAATCTTTAAAAGTAATAAAATAAGTATAAGAATTTTTACTGATTCCTTTCTTTTTACATGTGCGTGGGTTTCTTTTGTTTAAGCGTGTCGAGAACTTTCGGCAATCGGTCTTCTCTGTACAGTTTGGGTTTATAAAATACACATCAGCATTTACTTCTGGTTATGGTTGCGTTATGTTAAAAAGAAATATGAAGTAAAAAGGACAAGAGAATTTCTAAACAAGTGGAAGGAGGGGCGGCCTTGGCTGTAATACAACGAGGTGAAAAAGACCATGACTTGTACTTACTGCATACACGTGAAAAACAAAAACAAATTCACAACTGGATCTGAAAACTTCCGTATCGATGTGGGCTAGCAAAATCTGATTCGGGCTAGTAATTGTTCTTCATTACTAGCCCGATTGGGCTAGTGCTGAAAAAAGTTTTTCGCGCACACTGCAAATCATACCTCTCTCTCCCCTCCCCCCCCCTTCCCCCCATATTTTAGGGGTTGTAGGTTAGGACCACTTATACATTTAAGATTTTAATATACATTTTAGATTTTAATATTTTTGATTTTTGCTTCTATCCTAGCCACAGTGCTCAGGTGAGCAATGTTGTCCATGTACCTCTTTTTATTTTGGAAAATACGTACTAAGTTTTTCTGAATAAATCTTGTATTTGGTGTATTGATGATGACACTTGATGACGAGTCTGATAGAGAGTTACTTCCCTTCACTATACAGTTCTTGATTGGTGACCTGGGTAAAGGCTCTTCATTGTGTGAGGCTATTGAGGCATTTGTCTGAAATACAAATATATTGAACATCAAGAGAAAAATGATAATTTGTGGTTTAGTAATATTTCAATGGATCAATGATTTACCAACTGTAGCATTTATATCCTTTGATTTAATTTACAAGGGTAGATGAAAGAAGGGTTGTATATTTTTAGCTCTTCTGAGCCAAAGGCTCAAAGAGCTAATGCTATGGCCATTTGTGTGGTGTGCGTTAACTTTTTAGAATATGGGCCATAACTCAAGAACCCCTTGGCCAATTAGTGTCAAATTTGTCACAGGGTATCCTTGGCATAAGGGCTACCATTTATACTAAAACAAGGGTTGGGACCCTGAAACAAGGGGAGATAATCAGGAAAACAAAACCAAAAGTAATGGTTGCTAAAAACTCTTTTTCTCCAGAACCACCAGGCAGATTTTCACCAAACTTACATACAAGGATCAGGATATGTCGAAGATTTACCCTGGGGCAAAGGACGTGGTCTCAGGTCACTTCAAAGTTGACCTAAATTTACAATTAATACAAACATTTATATTTTGCTTACTATAAGGACTAGGATCATCAAGTCTTGTAAGTTTATGCATCTTAGGACTTCACATCATGTTAACTCAAAAGTACGTCACGGTGACCTACTTTTTGAACTTTATGACTAATCCTTTCTAAAACATTTAATCCCATTATTTGAGACACTGAGAGATTTAGAATCATCAAACCTTGTAAATTGATGCATCTTGGGACCTTAAAACATATTTATGAAAAATTAGGTCACTGGGACCTACATTCGACATTTTATGGCTTTATTTAAGTATCTAAGGTATTTATTGGCTAAGAATCATCAAATTTTGTGAGTCAATGCATCTTTGGTTTTCAGTGAGTGACAACCAAAAAGTGGGTCACAGTGACCTACTTTTGACATTTTATGGCTTTATTTAAATATCTCAGGTACTAATTGGCTTAGAATAATCAAACTTTGTCAGTTGAGGCATCTTGGGTTTTTGAAGAATGTCGATCAAAAAGAAGGTTGCGGTGATGTACTTTTGAATATCTAAGGTTCTTATCAGCTTAGAATCATCCAATTTTGTCAATTTAGGCATCTTGGGCTCTCAAAGAACATCGACCAAAAAGTAGGTCACGGTGACCTACTTTTGACATTTTATGGCTATTATTAATTATATCTGCTACTTATTGGCTCGGAATCATCAAATTTTGTCTGTTGAGTCATCTTGGGTATCGGAAAATGTCGACCAAGAAGAAGTCAGAGTGACCTACTTTTGTCACTGTGATTTACTTAATGGTATTTTTAGCTCTTCTGAGCCAAAGGCTCAAAGAGCTAATGCTATGGCCATTTGTGCGTTGTGCGTTAACTTTTTAGAATATGGGCCATAACTCAAGAACCCCTTGGCCAATCAGTGTCAAATTTGTCACAGGGTATCCTTGGCCCAAGGGCTACCATTAGTACTAAAATAAGGGTTGGGACCCTAAAACAAGGGGAGATAATCAGGAAAACAAAACCAAAAGTACTGGTTGCAAAAAAATCTACTCCAGAACCACCAGGCAGATTTTCACCAAACTTGCATACAAGGATCAGGATATGTTGAAGATTAAAAATTGTTCAAGGCATGACCCTGGGGCAAAGGGCGTGGTCTCAAGGTCACTTCAAAGTTGACCTAAATTTACAATTAATAAAAATGTCTATATTTTGCTTACTATAAGGACTAGGATCATCAAATCTTGTAAGTTGATGCATCTTAGGACTTCACATCATGTTAACTAAAAAGTAGGTCATGGTGACCTACTTTTTAGGTCACCTGAGTAACTCAGGTGACCTATTGCTATCCGTTTTCGTCGTCCGTCGTGCGTCGTGTGTTAGCATTTGAACATTTTCAGCTTCTTCTCTGAAACCACTAAACCAATTTCAACCAAATTTGGTATACAGCATCTATGGGTGAAGGGGAACAAAATTTGTGAATTTCATGGTCCCCACCCCCCTGGGGCCTGAAGGGTGGGACCAAAACCACTAAAATTAGTGCAATCTTTAAAAATCTTCTTCTTTACTCCTGGACATCAAGCAGACAAACTGTTGACATGAATGTAATGAGCATTGAGTCCTCTATCAAAATTGTGAAATTCATGGCCCCAGGGTCAGGGGTTCTAGTGCTAGGGCGGGGCTATATAGATTATATAGTGAAAATGCATTATTTCTTTGAAAATCTTCTTCTCTGCTCCTGGGTATTAAATAAACTAACTAAGTACATAGTTATGATGAGCAAGAGTGCTTCTTTCAGATTTGTGAATTTTATGGCCCCAGGGTCAGGGGTTCTGGTGTGAGGGCAGGGCTCTATGAATTATATAGTGAAAATGCATTTATTCTTTGAAAATCTTCTTCTCTGGTCCTGAGTATTAAATAAACTAACTAAGTACATAGTTATGATGAGCAAGAGTGCTTCTTTCAGATTTGTGAATTTTATGGCCCCAGGGTCAGGGGTTCTGGTGTTAGGGCGGGGCGCTATTGATTATATAGTGAAAATGCAATTATTCTTTGAAAATCTTCTCCTCTGCTTCTGAGTATTAAATAAACTAACTAAGCACATAGTTATGATGAGCAAGAGTGCCTCTTCCAGATTTGTGAATTTTATGGCCCCAGGGTAAAGGGTTCTGGTGTTAGGGGAGGGGGGGCTCTATTGATCATGTAGTGAAAATGCAATTATTCTTTGAAAATCTTCTCCTCTGCTTCTGAGTATTAAATAAACTAACTAAGCACATAGTTATGATGAGCAAGAGTGCCTCTTCCAGATTTGTGAATTTTATGGCCCCAGGGTAAAGGGTTCTGGTGTTAGGGGAGGGGGGGCTCTATTGATCATGTAGTGAAAATGCAATTATTCTTTGAAAATCTTCTCCTCTGCTTCTGAGTATTAAATAAACTAACTAAGCACATAGTTATGATGAGCAAGAGTGCCTCTTCCAGATTTGTGAATTTTATGGCCCCAGGGTAAAGGGTTCTGGTTTTAGGGGAGGGGGGGCTCTATTGATCATGTAGTGAAAATGCAATTATTCTTTGAAAATCTTCTCCTCTGCTTCTGAGTATTAAATAAACTAACTAAGCACATAGTTATGATGAGCAAGAGTGCCTCTTCCAGATTTGTGAATTTTATGGCCCCAGGGTTAAGGGTTCTGGTGTTGGGGGGGGGGGGGGGCGCTATTGATCATGTAGTGAAAATGCAATTATTCTTTGAAAATCTTCTCCTCTGCTTTTGAGTATTAGATAAACTAACTAAGCTCATAGTTATGATGAGCAAGAGTGCCTCTTCCAGATTTGTGAATTTTATGGCCCCAGGGTTAAGGGTTCTGGTGTTGGGGGGGGGGGGGGGGGGGCTCTATTGATCATGTAGTGAAAATGCATTTATTCTTTGAAAATCTTCTTCTCTGCTTTTGGGTATTAGATAAACTAACTAAGGACATAGTTATGATGAGCAAGAGTGCCTCCTATAAAATTGTGAATTTTATGCCCCCTGGTTCAGAGGAGGGGGGGGCTACATAGTCTGAAAATAAATTAATGCTTTTAAATCTACTCTTTGGTATTAATCAACCATTTTGTTTTAAAATTTGCAAAATTTTGAAATATGTGGCCCCTGGGTCAGTGGTTCCTTTAGGGTGAGGTGCACAACTGGGTATAAAGTGGAAGTGGATTTTCTCTTTGTTACTCTGATCTACCTCTGGGTATTAAGTAAATAGAGTAAGCATGTTTAGTTAATAATTATGATAAGCAATGGTACCTCTTTCAAAATCGTGAATTGTGAATTTCATGGCCTCTGGGTTAATCCAAATTCAAGTGTTTGAAAGTTGTTACAAATACTCAGGTGACCTATAAGGCCCATGGGCCTCTTGTTTAATTTTGCAGGCATTTGTTTTCAAATTGATTTTAAGGCATAATTTGGACATTTTAAGGCCTATGATCATCAAACTTTGTCAGTTGATGCATCTTGGGTCCTTGAACAACGTCAACTTAAAAGTAGGTCACCGTGACCTACTTTTTGAACTTTATGACTTATCCTTTTTAAAACATTTCATCCCATTATTTCAGACACTGAGAGGGTTAGAATCATCAAATCTTGTAAGTTGCTGCATCTTGGGACCTAAAAACATATTTAAGTAAAAGTAGGTCACTGTGACCTACTTTTAGAATTTTGCAGGCATTTGTTTTCAAATTGTTTAAAAGGCATATTTTGATTACCTTCAGACCAACGATCATCAAACTTCGTCAGCTGATGCATCTTTGGACTCTGAAAAATATTGACCAAAATGTAGGTCACCATGACCTACTTTCGAAATTTTATGGCTATATTTCAGTATCTTAGGTATTCATTGGCTTAGAATCATCAAACTTTGTGAGTTGATGCATCTTCGGTTTTCGGAGAGTGACGAAAATTAGGTCATGGTGACCTACTTTCAATATTTTATGGCTATATTTATGTATCTCCAGTACTTATCGGCTTAGAATCATTAAACTTTGTCAGTTGATGCATCTTGGGTTTTTGGAGAATGTCGACCAAAATGTAGGTGACGATGACCTACTTTTGACATTTAATGGCTATATTTATGTATTTCTGATACATATTGGCTAAGAATCATCAAACTTTGTTAGTTTATGCCTCTTGGGTTTTCAGAGAATGTCGACCAAAAAGTAGGTCACAGTGACCTACTTTTGAATATCTCTGGTATTTATTGGCTTAGAATTATCAAATTTGCTCAGCAGATGCATCTTAGGCCTCTGATAAATGTCAACCAAAATATAGGTCACAATGACCTACTTTTGACATTTAATGGCTATATTGAAGTATCTCCACTACTTATTGGCTTAGAATCATCAAACTTTGTTAGTTTATGCCTCTTAAGAATTCAGAGAATGTCGACCAAAAAGTAGGTCATGGTGACCTACTTTTGAATATCTCAGGTATTTATTGGTTTAGAATCATCAAACTTTGTCAGTTGATGCATCTTGGGTTTTCGGAGAATGTCGACAAAGTAGGTCACGATGACCTACTTTTGACATTTTGTGGCTATATTCAAGTATCTCCGGTACTTATTGGCTTAGAATCATCAAACTTTGTTAGTTTATGCCTCTTGGGTTTTCAGAGAATGTCGACCAAAAAGTAGGTCATGGTGACCTACTTTTGAATATCTCAGGTATTTATTGGTTTAGAATTATCAAACTTTGTCAACAGATGCATCTTGGGACTCTGAAAAATGTCGACTAAAATGTAGGTCATGATAACCTACTTTCGACATTTTATGGCTATATTTAATTTTCTGGTACTTATTGGCTTAGAATCATCAAACTTCGTCAGTTGATGCATCTTGGGTTTTCCAAAAATGTAGACCAAAAAGTAGGTCAAGGTGACCTACTTTTGAATATCTCAAATACATAATGGCTTAGAATCTTCAATCTTAGTTTGTCTATTAATGCATCTTGAGTCCTCAGAAAACTTCAATCTTAAAGTAGGTCACCGTGACCTACTTATGTTTTTTTTTTATAGCTTTATTAAAATATCTTCAGTCCTCATTGGCTTAGAATCATTAAACTTTTTATCAGTTGATGCAACTTGGGTTTTAGGATACTTAGGGTTAGAGGCTTCAAATACAAGTGATAGGTTGTACAATTTATCAGAAGATCGATTCAAGGCCCTTGGGCCTCTTGTTTAATTATATTATAATATTTTCAGTCTTAACTAGTGAAATATTATTAACCTTTGTCAGTTGATGCATTTTTGGTCTTATGATACTAATAGAGTTGGAGGTTTCTAATAGAAGTGATAGATTGTACAATTTATCAGAAGAGATATTCAGGACCCTTTGGCCTCTTGTTTGCAGTTTATTCTGCAAAATATAGCATAAATGGTAAACAAAAATTCATAAAATTTGAAATGACAATGGATTAAAATGTTCAATTTCCTCCTAGTTTTCTATACTCCTCACCCCTAAAATCTGTTAATGAATAATTTAAGCCTTGCTCATTTATTTTTACCACCATAAGTGTCTTTGACAAAGCCAGCCTGAAATGAATATAATTAGATTGTTTAAAAAAATAAAAGAACCATTGAAGTTGAATGCAGATTCCACCTAGAAAGTTGGAATATGATAGAATATTTACATCCACTGAATATCTCCTTTATTTCTTAAGAAACCAGTGCATGAACAACACTAGGCACATCAACTGTATTGATTTCTTGATCAGTGGCTGTTCCATCGATGAAATGTACTAAGACGGATGTATCATTAATACGATAATTGATCTTTGTAATCCTACTTTAAATAATTATTTAAACAGAATTATAAAAATGCCTGTCTTTGTTTGTTAGTACGGGAGTGAATGGCACAGCTATTGCAGAAAATATTTTACATAACCCGCTTACGAGGGTTATGTATTTTTTTTGCAACATGCATTCCCCAACTTACAACCAAAGAAAGCATTTTGTTGTTTAAATAAACTGATTCCATCAATCAACAATATTGAACTCAATTTATAAAAATTAAAAAATTGTTTTTATATTTTTTTTTCTGTGTCCTGATGATCACCATTTATTTGATGTTTTAACTTTTAAGTGGTAAAAAGTATTTTTTAAAAATGAAATATGCATTAGAGGAAAGACTGAATGTAATGACATTTGTGGAAACCAAGGCTTAGAATTTTCTTACCATCATTATTCTCCAGTTGAATTCAATCTCACTAGAACTGATCAGACTCTCTTGTTGCAATACATTACCATAAAATGAAGCACTCACATTTTTTTGAGATTTCAAGGGAATTAAGGTTATTTAAGGTTATTTAACTGCTCCTTGGAACTTTCTTTGATTTTCCCTGATTTTAGTTGATCTGATCTTGATTAGAAATAACGCCATTCCTGTTCTTCAAGCATTTGTTGTGCCAAAACCTTTCAACAAGTAAAACAACCTTTTAATAAGATATTTTGCTTTTTTTTTTACAATAACATGTATTTTTCATATGTTGTTAATCCATACTGACTTGTGTTTTTGTTTTTATTTTTAGATGCTGTACCCATCAAGGATATAGAAATATGTACAAAAGAAAAAAATAAATTAAAAAAAACCTTATTTTTTTGTTTTGTACGCCAAATACTTTTTCAGCTTATCTGACCATAAAGCTCAACAGGTGATTAATTTTTACGTAGAAATATATATATTAAAAAATTATTTAACTAGATGTGTTTGTGAAACAATACATGTAATGCCCTCATATGGCAGCTTGTGGCAATGGTTGAATTTTTAGGTCATTTGTGTAAAATAATGCTATCTGTATTCATCCTCCTTGCATTGTGCTTTGTGCGTTAACATCTGAACATTTTAAGGTTCTTCTCTGCAACTGCTCAACCAATTTCAACCTGCTCATGCATGCTGATTAATTTAGATTCGAAGATCTATTTTGGAACAAATTACTTATTTCAATTAAACGAATCTCATTTACATGGAAGTATATTTTTAAAGTTGTATCAATTATATTTGTTTGTACCAGGGTTGATCCAAAAAAATCTTTCTGAAACTTATCGTGGTTTGATGAAAGTGAACAAAGGTGTTCATGGCGGGTTAAAAAATCTCCAAACAATACATATTTTTAAAGAGGGCGTATACACGGCTCCTTAAATTTCCATAGGTGGGATCAGATGCCTTGGAGGAGTAAGCTTCCCCTCCTGATCTGTCACAACCGCCCTGGGCCCTATGTATTAGTCAGGTGGACGGAACACACACCCGCCCTGGGCCCTATGTATTAGTCAGGTGGACGGAACACACACCCGCCCTGGGCCCTATGTATTAGTCAGGTGGACGGAACACACACCCGCCCTGGGCCCTATGTATTAGTCAGGTGGACGGAACACACACCCGCCCTGGGCCCTATGTATTAGTCAGGTGGACGGAACACACACCCGCCCTGGGTCCTATGTATTAGTCAGGTCGACGGAACACACACCCGCCCTGGGCCCTATGTCTTAGTCAGGTCGACGGAACACACACCTGCCCTGGGCCCTATGTATTAGTCAGGTCGACGGAACACACACCCGCCCTGGGCCCTATGTATTAGTCAGGTCGACGGAACATTCCAAAGTGATATTCAGTTCAGGTTTAAATTCATCTTTAATTGCATTCCAGAAAGTCATGTCCTTTTCATTTACATCTTATCAGTCAAAATGGGTCCAGGAAATGATTCGAAATCTATAGCACATCACTATTAGATTCAATAGAATTTTAAATAAGTAAAAAAAGTCAGAATAGTTATTAGAAATCAAATCATGGATGTCTGTAGGGTCCGAGTGAGGGTTCAGGGTTACATTACATTAACAAAGTGTTACATTAAAATATTGTAACTTTCAAATATGAATAATTAAACTAGAGGTACTGTGAGCGATGAGCTCACTAAATGATACCCCCCGCCTCCCATATGGTTTTAACTGGTGAAAAAGTCCATGTTTTCCTGTGGCCGGGAAACCCAAAATATATGTCGGATCAAAAAGTAAAATAGGAGGTGCACAATGGCAACATGTAATAAAGATTCTGTGAAAGTTGCATCAAATTTCATTCAGTGGTATGAGAGGAGTTGCGGATAAGAGATGGCTACCCCAAAGCGTAACAGACGGACGGACAGCTAGACGGACGGACGGACAGACGTACAGACAGACGGAATTAACGATTACTATATACCCTCCCGCTTTTCAGGCGGGGGGTATAAAAAAACTAATGGTTAGTTAGATAATAAAAAATGGGTGACACAAATATGAAGACATCATGCATAGACCATCTCATTTTTAGTATTTGAAAATATCGATCGGAAATATTAAAAATGGAAAGACAATTGACACCAAAATAATTACCGATGAATTGCACAAATGGTTCAATATTGATTAAAATTTCTAAATTTGTAAAACAATGCATATACATTGAACAACATTAACAACACTTAAACTACAATTTATTTTGTAAACATTTGTGAACATTGAAATACAATGAACAGCTAACACAAATCTCTCAATCTAGAACATAACCACTAAAATACATGTATATCATTATTATACCCCACGCAAGTAGTTGCGTGAGGTAAAATATTTTTGACCAGTCCGTCAGTCAGTCAGTCAGTCCTTTTTAGCTCACCTGAGCCGAAGGCTCAAGTGAGCTTTTCTGATCACATTTTGTCCGTCGTCCGTCCGTCTGTCTGTCTAGCTGTCCGTCCGTCTGTCCGTCCGTCCGTCTGTAAACTTTTCACATTTTCAACTTCTTCTCAAGAACCAAGGGGCCAATTTTAACCAAACTTGGTACAAAGCATCCTTGGGTGAAGGAGAGTTTAAATTGTGAAAATGAAGGGCCAAGTCCCCTTACAAGGGGAGATAATCAAGAAAAGACAAAAATAGGGTGGGGTCACTAAAAAATCTTCTTCTCAAGAACCACTGGGCCAGGAAAGCTGAAACTTATGTGGAAACATCCTTAGGTAGTGTAGATATTAAATTGTTAAAATCATGACCCCCGGGGTTAGGGCGGGGCCACAATATGGAATCCAAGTTTTACATAGAAATATATAGAACAAATCTTTAAAAATCTTCTTCTCAAGAACCACTGGGCCAGGAAAGCTGAAACTTGTGTGGAAGCATCCTTATGTAGTGTAGATATTAAATTGTTAAAATCATGACCCCCGGGGATAGGGCTGGGCCACAATAGGGAATCCAAGTTTTACATAGAAATATATAGAACAAATCTTTAAAAATCTTCTTCTCAAGAACCACTGGGCCAGGAAAGCTGAAACTTATGTGGAAGCATCCTTGGGTAGTGTAGATATTAAATTATTAAAATCATGACCCCTGGGGGTGGGGCAGGGCCACAATAGGGAATCCAAGTTTTACATAGACATATATAGAACAAATCTTTAAAAATCTTCTTCTCACGAACCATTGGGCCTCAAAAGCTGAAACTTATATGGAAGCATCCTTGGGTAGTGTAGATATTAAATTGTTAAAATCATGACCCCCGGGGGTAGGGCGGGGCCACAATAGGGAATCCAAGTTTTACATAGGAATATATAGAACAAATCTTTAAAAATCTTCTTCTCAAGAACCACTGGGCCAGGAAAGCTGAAACTTATGTGGAAGCATCCTTGGGTAGTGTAGATATTAAATTGTCAAAATAGTGACCCCCGGGGGTAGGGCAGGGCCACAATAGGGAATCCAAGTTTTACATAGAAATATATAGAACAAATCTTTAAAAAATCTTCTTCTCAAGAACCACTGGGCCAATTTTAACCAAACTTGGTACAAAGCATCCTTGGGTGAAGGGGAGTTTAAATTGTGAAAATGAAGGGCCAAGTCCCCTTACAAGGGGAGATAATCAAGAAAAGACAAAAATAGGGTGGGGTCACTAAAAAATCTTCTTCTCAAGAACCACTGGGCCAGGAAAGCTGAAACTTATATGGAAGCATCCTTGGGTAGTGTAGATATTAAATTGTTAAAATCATGACCCCCGGGGTTAGGGTGGGGCCACAATAGGGAATCCAAGTTTTACATAGAGATATATAGAACAAATCTTTAAAAATCTTATTCTCAAGAACCACTGGGCCAGGAAAGCTGAAACTTGTGTGGAAGCATCCTTGGGTAGTGTAGATATTAAATTCTTAAAATCATGACCCCGGGGGGTAGGGCGGGGCCACAATAGGGAATCCAAGTTTTACATAGAAATATATAGAACAAATCTTTAAAAATCTTCTTCTCAAGAACCACTGGGCCAGGAAAACTGAAACTTATATGGAAGCATCCTTGGGTAGTGTAGATATTAAATTGTTAAAATAGTGACCCCCCGGGGTAGGATGGGGCCACAATAGGGAATCCAAGTTTTACATAGAAATATATAGAACAAATCTTTAAAAAATCTTCTTCTCAAGAACCAATGGGCCAGGAAAGCTGAAACTTCTGTGGAAGCATCCTTGGGTAGTGTAGATTCTAAAGTTATAAAATAAAAAAGGGAAGGGGGTTGTTGGGCATGATAGGTATAGCAAGAGGGGGAATCTGGTAAAGATCTGCATCACCCAAGTTACTCAGGTGAGCGATGTGGCCCATGGGCCTCTTTTTTTTTTTGTCAGCACAACTCCTCATAAACCGCTGCACAGAATTTCGTCAAACTTTGCAGGTATTTAGGACACAATGTGTAGATGTGCATATTACCAGGAAATTCCGATTCCATTATTTTTTTCCGGGAATTTCCGCACTTTTAAACTTAGACATTTGGCCATACCTTTATTATAGAGATGAACAGTTTGTCAGCGCAACTCCTCATAAACCGCTGCACAGAATTTTGTCAAACTTTGCAGGTATTTAGGACACAATGTGTAGATGTGCATATTACCAGGAAATTCCGATTCCATTATTTTTTCCGGGAATTTCCTCCACACTTTTTAACTTAGGCATTTGGCCATACCTTGAATACATAGAGATGAACAATTTGTCAGCGCAACTCCTCATAAACCGCTGCACAGAATTTTGTCAAACTTTGCAGGTATTTAGGACACAATGTGTAGATGTGCATATTACCAAGAAATTCCGATTCCATTATTTTTTCCGGGAATTTCCGCACTTTTGGCCATACCTTGAATATAGAGATGAACAGTTTGTCAGCGCAACTCCTCATAAACCGCTGCACAGAATTTAATTGTCAAACTTTGCAGGTATTTAGGACACAATGTGTAGATGTGCATATTACCAGGAAATTCCGATTCCATTTTTTTTTCCGGGAATTTCCTCCACACTTTTTAACTTAGGCATTTGGCCATACCTTGAATATAGAGATGAACAGTTTGTCAGCACAACTCTTCATGAACTGCTGCACAGATTTTTGTCAAACTTTGCAGATATTTAGGACACAATGTGTAGATGTGCATATTACCTGGAAATTCCGATTCCTTTATTTTTAGCTCTACTGGTCAGAGACCAGAAGAGCTTATGTGATAGTAATGCGTCCGGCGTCTGTCCGTCTGTCTGTCTAGCTGTCCGTCTGTCTGTTAACAATTTTTCAAAATGCTACTCCTCCTACAGTTTTGGTCTGATTTCAGTATAACTTGGCACACAAGTAGAATACACTAAGATACATAATCCTGTATATTGGTTTTTGATTTCGATGAACGGTGTTGCTGTGGTTACTAAAAATAGAAATTTCTGTGAAATTGTTTCAAAATGCTACCTCTCCTACAGTTTTGGTCTGATTTCAGTATAACTTGGCACACAAGTAGATATCACTAAGATACATAAAACTGTATATCGGTTTTTGATTTCGATGAACGGTGTTGCCGTGGTTACTAAAATTAGAAATTTCTGTGAAATTCTTTCAAAATGCTACTACTCCTACAGTTTTGGTCTGATTTCAGTATAACTTGGCACACAAGTAGATATCACTAAGATACATAAATCTGTATATCGGTGTTTGATTTCGATGAACGGTGTTGCCGTGGTTACTAAAATTAGAAATTTCTGTGAAATTGTTTCAAAATGCTACTACTCCTACAGTTATGGTCTGATTTCAGTATAACTTGGCACACAAGTAGAATACACTAAGATACATAATCCTGTGTATTGGTTTTTGATTTCGATGAACGGTGTTGCCGTGGTTACTAAAAATAGAAATATCTGTAAAATTGTTTCAAAATGATACTCCTCCTACAGTTTTGGTCTGATTTCAGTATAACTTGGCACACAAGTAGAATACACTAAGATACATAATTCTGTGTATCGAATTTTAATTTAATTTTGATGAACGGTGTTTCCGTGGTTACTAAAAATAGAAATGACTGTAAAATTGTTTCAAAATGCTACTCCTCCTACAGTTTTGGTCTGATTTCAATATTACTTGGCACACAAGTAGACTACACTAAGAACATAAAGAGGCTTTATCAACGATCATTATTCTATTTATTGCTGTTGTAAAATTTCAAATCCCAGATGCTTAAGTACTTTTCTTTTCCTTTGCTATAAGTTCAAACCAGTAGAGCTTCAGTCTCGACAGAGACTTCTGGTTTCTTAGAATTTTCACACTTTTTAACTTAGATTTTTGGTCATATTTTGTCAGCGCAATTCCTCATAAACCGCTGCACAGATTCTCGTCAAACTTTGGAGATATTAAGGACACAGTGTGAAGATGTGCATATTACCTGGAAATTCCGATTCCTTTATTTTTCTGGGAATTTCGGCACTTTACAACTTAGATTTTTGGGGATATCTTGAATATAGGGGTGAACAGTTTGTCAGCGCAACTCCTCATAAACCGCTGCACAGTATTTCGTCAAACTTTGGAGATATTTAGGACACAATTTGTACATGTGCATATCACCGTGAAATTTTGATTCTTTCATTTTTCCGGGATTTTCAGCACTTTGAGTTTTGGGGAAGCGTGGGGTATGTGAGCTTGCTCACTTTTTCTTTCATTAAAATTAGAGTGTTAGCTTAGATAAGAAATATGCATTGAAGTTTTCCAGATATAACAAATAACATGCATCTACATAAGACATATTATCTAATCCCAATTATGTCGTTAGTAAATAATTCGTGGGTTTTTACACGAAGACACAGTAATGTTCATTCTATACTCTTGTAGTATTAAATAAACATTTGAACCCTATGTTACAACGCAAAATGTAATAAACCCCGATTATTACATTTTGCGTTAATACATTTTGCGTCGAAATCAACGCAGAATGTAATAACGCGAAAAGTAACAACACACTTTTGAGGATTATTTCATTTCGCGTTATTACATTTTGCGTCGATACCAACGCAGATTGTTATAACGCGAAATGTAATAACATTTTTTTGGGATTATTTCATATTGCGTTGTTACATTTTGCGTCGAGATTATGCAAAAGGCAAGAACGCAAAATGTAATAACACATTTTTTTCGTCAGCCAGATTGAGTACAATTTGCAATATTGTAGTAGCCGATGAAAATAAAAAAAAACAAAAGAAAAAATTAGATACATGCAATTTCTTTCAATTAATAAATTTTAAAATATATTTATTTAATTATCTAAATGTATTTAAAATCAGTTTAATAAATGTTTCCAAATTATAGGTGTTGCAAATTAGAAACGTGCATCTGTGGGCAGGGTTGTTGGGGAGTATTGACCAGTGTGCTTTTTTTTTTTATAGACAAATGCAATGAATCTATAAAAAAAACTATTCATTTGTACTGGCAGGTGTGAAATTATAGCGGGAAGGGGTTCATTGACAAATGATACCATTCTGTTCCATGCAAATCACCAGCATTGCAAACAAGCAAAAACAAAATTCTCTCTCTCTTTCTCTCCATCCAATAATAAAATGGATTGTGTCACTAAGTCCACAGAAATACAGTTATAAACATACAAAGTACACCCCACCCTATCCCTGCCCCTCACATACACGTCTAATTTGTTAACCAATGTATACATACGTACATATCAAGAGATTTTAATGGACCTATGGTCAATCTTTGTAATTAAATAACTTATGTGTTATTGGTTAGAAATATATGACCATCAAAAATATGACGATCAATGTTGAGTTAATTCTGTATAATTAAGTACAGTGTATTCGATATAACTAAAATCAGAGTCAGAAAAAAATCTACTTTTAGATGTATTTATGTCCGAAAAAGCCCTTATGTTGGTCTCATTGTTTTAGTTCTTAATAGTTTTACAGCGTGTTTCCCTTGTTGGTTACATATCAGGGTTCTCACACCACTTTTTGGGACTGGGGCCAGGGCCGTTCAAATTGGGAAACATTATCGTCATTTTGGGAAAAGTTGGATAACACAAATTCATTAAACAGGTTGGGAACACATCCCCTTTAGCGAGATCATCTCGCTAAAGCGCGAATATCCCTCTTTAGCGGTAGAAAAAACATTACCATAAACGGGAATTTTATTGTTTTCATTATAAAATAATCAAAATTCTCGTGCGTATTGAAAATCCGGGAGAAAGTTGCATTGAAGCGTGAATTTACTACAAAAAACCGACAATATTGGCTAGAAATTTAAGACAATCACTGCTGCGTGTAAGAATAAAAGGCTAAAAACCACGTGTAAATCGTGCCTTTTTAGCGAAGGTTTCAAGATTTACAGTCATATATGTTCTTGAAGCATCTAAAATATGTAAAGATATCCAAATTATGCTCATTAGGGTCTTAGTTTTCCATTCCTGTAAAAAAATTAAAAATAATGTTCTTCAGAAACCCATGATATTTGCTTAATATTTGATCTTTGGTTGACGCTAAGGCCAAGATGTACGGAAGCGCAACATGGTCGTAAAGTCTGTGGAAAAGTCATGATTGAAAAAAATATACTTGTATAAATTGAGATGAGACAATATGAATAAACCATTGAAAACAAATTAATTTAAAAAAAATGTTTGTCTTGTGTCTAACCAATATTGACTTAGTACAAAATTAATGATGATACATGGTAAACTTGTAAATTCAGAAGCAAATTGGAAAAAAAAGAGGGGGGGGGGGCTAATTCAAAGAGAAAAATTTCAACCTGAAAAAAACTTGACAAAAAAGAGGAGAATTTGACCATTGTCCAAACCTGAAAATCCTATTTCGTGTGAGTAGAGGGGGTCGGGGGGGTGGGGGGTGGGGTGGGGGATGTAGCTTCGAACTTTTTTCAGTTACCACTTACCCTTCTTTTCATTAACACTGAAAAGTGCCTGTTGAAAGTGAAAAAACATGTTTCTTGAATTTCTTTTTATAACTATACGAAATAAGAGAAAATAAAGTTGAATTTACTGCTTTAAACGTGTGGTTATAATTTAAGGAAGTATATACCCTAGGTATTCGTATTTAAATGACATAAATTATTAATGTTTTTAACAGTTGCAATGAACAGTTCTTCGTTTGAGGACACTTTAATTACGTTGGAAACATATGATGGGATCATGCATACATGTAAGTTAACGTGTGTAAATTTTAATGGGGAATCAGATACTTTCCAAAACATAGGTTACATGAAGGAACACAGACCAGGTGGCAATTTTAAATTTTGAAAAAAGGGGGGCTTCTGAAAAATTTGCATCCAAAAATTCAATAAATCCAAAAAAAAAAGAAGCTAAAAGTGATGATCGTTTTTTTGTTGAATGTCGAGTCGGCAAAGTTTTATATTATTTTGGCGGCGGATGAATACTGCCAAAGGCATGCTTTATTTTAAAAGAATATCTACGAACACTGCATGGAATACTTCGAATTTTACATTTCATAATACTACTATATATAAACCATGATCTACCATTTATAAATAGCTTTCTATTAGAAGAATCTTAATTGGTCATCGTCAAGACTCTTTCAATTTAAATGGTTGTGATTGGAAAATGATTATGTCGGTAGCTTTTAATATGCCTGATTAAAATCTTGGTATATTATACATTTAAAGAAATCTAGTCGCGCAACCTACCTACTGTATTTGTTCCTAGTGACTCCCCCTCCCCCCCCCCCCATATCCGTTCATCTATATGTACCATCTCTAGCCGTCTAAAATATCACGTTTCCAATATAACTTGCAAAGTTTGAGAAAGTGCAATAGTATTGGATAAAATAATTTTTAGCGTTGATTAATTTACAAAGGACGCGAATTTAAAACTGACATTGGACTTTTTTTATTTAACGGGTAAAATATAAAGAAGAATTAATATATCTGTTAGAAAATCCTGGAAACTCTCACGAGTGTAGCAAAGAACCAACGAGGGCGCTTCTTACAATAAGAAGGTGGGGCAGTCAATCAGGCGATTCGATTTGAGCATCTATAATTAATATAGGTCACCAAACAGACTTAGTGTCGAGATCGTCATGCCCTACAGAAAGTCAAAAGTGACGGACACCCCATCACTATATCATGCTGTATATATACTCCCGCTTTTCGAACAGGCGTAGTAAAAAAAAATAAGGTAAATGTTCAATTACAATAACCGTATAGCCGAAGTAAGTTTAATTGTACTGATAATTATCACCTGTGGTCCTCCGTAGGAAGGCTACGCTATTGTTCATAAACTTATTCTAATTTCCGTGATTTGCAGCAGTACAGACAATATTTTGAAGCAAATTTATTGAGATGAGACAATAAATATTTATCGAATGGGTTGTCATACTTCCGGATTTTCCTTTTTCAGAAGTTTAAACACGATTAAAGTTTGAATCGGAGTACAAATCTCGGTTTTCCGAGATGTATTTTCTCTCGCTAGAGAGGGATAATCGCGCTTTAGCGAGATGATCTCGCTAAAGGGGATGTGTTACCAACCTGTTAAAAAAATCCTCAAATTTTGCTTTTCTAGCATTTTATCATCAATGTTAACTCTGGTTTGAATAAACAGTTAAACAGAACAAACATGGGTACGTAGGCTATTTATGAAATTACATTAGCTTTGTCATTGATATTGCGGTTATATGTCTTACTGCGTGGCAGTCGCTAGTCACATAGTCCCGAATTTCCTCGATCATATGGGCAACTTTGCTTACCAATACAGCGCGAGACTGAACATGCCGAAGCGCGGGTCTGTTTCTAGGTGCAGCTTACTAATGTTTAAATGAAATGTCTATTTTTGAAACCAAAATGCTGGTTTGCAATGTATCCCCTTATCTCACGCATGGCTGATTTAGTTCAAACTTTGAAGGCGTAGGACATCCAGTACAGAAGCTTGTTATATACCCCTCTTCTTTGTCCAATTAATTATTTTTTTCAATACATAGTTTTTGTTGCCAAGAATGATAACTTTATGAATGCCTTCAGTACTATTATACCATCTAAATCTAGTCTACCAAAGGGAGAGATGTGAGGATACTAATTGGACACTGGACTAGCTAAGATTCAGCATCAGAATAAATCTTGTATTTGGTGTATTGATGATGACACTTGATGACGAGTCTGATAGAGAGTTACTTCCCTTCACTCAACAGTTCTTGTTCGGTGACCAGGGTCTGGGCTCTTCATTGTATGAGGCTATTGAGGCATTTGTCTGAAATACAGATACGTTTAACATTGAGGTTGAAAAAGATATTTGTGTTTCAGTAATATTTCAATGGATCAGTGCACTATAGCATTTATATCCTTTGATCTCAATTACAAGGGTAGATGAGAGAAGGGTTTGTACGTTTATGTAGTTTCTTTTGCAAAATAAAACATAAATGGTAAACAAAAATTCATAAAATTTGATATGACGATGTATTATGTTAAATTTCTTCCTAGTTAATTCAAATCACATCTTCCCCCACCTATTTTAAGGGATAGGTTAGGACCACTTATACATTAAAGATTTTAATATGCATTAAAGATTTTAATACTTGATTCATTTTTGGTTCTTTCCCAGCCAGAGTGCTCAGGTGAG
>NW_026925355.1:0-25910 GCF_032062105.1 Saccostrea cuccullata | reverse complement strand
GAACACAATAAGTTTCCCAACAAATTAAAAAAAATACTACTATGTGTTTAAAATAATGTTCAAAAATTTCTTAGGTAAGTAACTCTGTGTACTTTATTGATAATCCCACATCTTAGGTAAACGTACAGTGCTCTGGGAGTGTGTAAACTTCTTCTTTTTGCTTCAATGAACATATACAGGGGCGTACTGGGGCATATACTGTGGTTTACCGTAGTTGTCTGTAGGAAACAGTAGCCATACAGTGGCATACTGTAGGCGTATCGGGGCCTACTGTATGTAAACTGTGGCATGCTGGGATACATACAGTGGCATACAGAGATTTACTGTATATACAGAGCTAGCATACCGTAGCATACTGTAGATATACCGTAGATTACTGTGAAAAGGCTGTAGGATACAGAGAAAGACAGTTGATTTTCATACGGACAGGGGTTTTAAAAGCCAGTAGTGTTATTAGCCAAAAAATAACTTTTGTTGTTTGACTTTGTTTAAAGATTTTTTTTTTCTTCAGAATGTTGAATTCTATTAATATGAGATCTACTTTGCTAGTACATTGTAAAATAAACATGTAATATAGATTAAACCTTCTTTAAAAAAAAAAATGTTTGTTTGCCCTCTCTCACTGACTGACTAAAATGGCCTCTCTCAAAACTTTTTTTTACACTCCAGGACATGATTTTTTTTTTATCTCATCTGTCAACAAATATGTTGAAATTTTCTAGAAAAGTAATTTCCAAATAAGTTTATCCTGAGAGCAGAAGCATTATTTGTTTATTAAATTGATTTTTTTGCATTTAACAGGCATTATTTTCTCGATGGACTTTTTCTTGTCTGTGTGTGTGTGTGTGTGTGTGTGTGTGTGTGTGTGTGTGAGGGTGTGTGTGTGTGTGTGTGTGTTCAGTATTGCAATGGAGATCACTATGTACACTTTATTTTATTGTACATGTAATTTGTAAACTTATTTCTTAAACATTATGAATCACTTTGATTCACATTTGGCTTCTGGTTAGTTCTTAACATAACACCAGAGCCAAGTAGGATCAAACAGGGGATTTAATTTTGTGGGACGACTTTGAAACAGGCCGCATTGTAAGCTTTTCATATATTTTTTTAAAAAATAAAATGTAATAGATTCGTGCATTTTAACTTTTTAAAAGGACACAATATTAATTTTCAACTTATTTCCCAAGTAGAATCCTAGATATACATGCATTTATAGGAAATGTTTTAAAAATACTATTTTCCCATCACAGTAAGTGAAATTTATCATTTAAATTTGCAAATAGAAGTTTAATTATCATAAGAAAGACTCTGTGTTATAGATAAACAGCGCTAGTTTGTTTGATCGCTGTTTTCCATCCCTCTCGAGAATTTTTCATTCTTGTAGAGATGCCACCATGCACTTGCAAATGGAGAGCTACACATTCTGCCCTTTACTCCAATTACTCGGCACTCATGGCCATTGAGCAGTAAGGAATCTTTCTCGTGGGACCTCGGTTTCTTGGCCTCATCCAAAGGACCCAGATTGGTTGATTTTGTGTTGTTTTACGCCCCGCTCGAGAACTTTTTACATAAATAAAAACGTCACTATTTCCCGAAGGGCGGCGCTTAGGGCCATTGGGCGTTGAGGGTTCTTCATCATGCCAAAGTCTACGTGTAGCATAAAACGGTCTCATCCGGAAGCCCTGCAATGTATACTTCAAAGTGCTAAGAGCTTAATTAATAATGTGACCACCACACTCAATTACAAAATAAATCCTAAAGTCAGTAAAGAAGCAATGAACATTATATTGAATACAGCAAGAAGCATTTCAAATACTATTGAGGTTGACATTTGGGAGAGGAACAAGTTCCAGTTTCAAGATACTCCTAATCATTTACGCATTTTTAGGGATTCCATGGTATATTCAGTGGATTTTTAATATTTTCTCTTTTATTACGTACGTTTCAAATAAAGCAATGGGGATCTGACTTTTAAGACTTCGTTCAGGTTTTACTTAACTATAGATATAATAATAATAATAATAATAATAATAATAATAATAATAATAATAATAATAATAATACTTTATTTAAAGAGGGTGACTCAATTAGTGCAAGCACTATTCTTCCTTGAGGCCCTCTATAAAAAATATATAATAATACACAATGATAAATAGTACATTCAACACAGTTATACATGTATATGACACAACATACAATAATAATACATGCATCATTTCATTAATAATACAGTCTACAGATGTACAAATATATAAGAATTTAAGTCGAACGTTGATCTATTATAAATTTTCTTGACTTGATTTTAAAACTTTGAAATGATGGAGACATTCTTACATTTAAAGGTAAATTGTTCCACAATACTGCACCTGAATATTGAAAAGAATTTTGAAATATTTTTGATTTGTGCTTTGGAACACTTAAGTCAAAATTAGATTCAGATATAAGATGGTACGAATTGGTTGATTGGTAGTTGAACTTTTCAGACAGGTAAATTGGACTTGCACCGTAAAGCGTTTTGTACACTAATACTAACTTATTTACAGTCAATCAAGTTTTTCAAATAAGGGTTTTGATGGCGTGTCATATGCAGCATCTAAGATACAGCGAGCTGCCCGTTTTTGTAACTTAAGAATCCTCTCGAGGCTAAAAGCTGATGCATTACCCCAAACTGTTAAACAGTATTCAATTGATGACATTATATAAGCATTATAGAATAACTTTCTTGTATTTAATGGAAGATATTTCTTAATTCTTCGTTTTACAGATATCGTTCCCGATACAGATTTACAAACACCATAAATATGTGTATTAAGGTTAAGTGGATTATCATTATGAATTCCAAGAAATTTTTCATGTGTGACACTTTCAAGAAAATGATCTGAGATTTTTTAAGTTTAGATTTTGGTTTGTCTGTTTTGATCGTCTCTGATGTGTGCCTATCAACATGCATTTTGTTTTACTAGTGTTCAAAATCGTCTGATTCTGAGAACACCATGTTTCTATATTACATATGTCCGAAGATAACATGTTTTTAATGGAAGAAACATTACTGTCAGAAAAGTGAAGAGTAGTGTCATCCGCAAATTTCTCTATGAATTATGGGAGATCATTGATGTAAAATAAGAAAAGAAGTGGGCATAAAATTGATCCCTGTGGCACTCCTGCTGTGACTAACAGTTTTTCAGATTTTATATTTCCAAGTTGAACACTCTTAAACCTACAGTTTAAACATGAGTCAAACCATTGTACTGCTTTGCGGTCAAAATTGTAGCAACGTAGTTTTTTAATTAAAATATCATGATTCACAAGATCAAAAGCCTTGCTAAAATCAAGGAGGTTACGCAGACAAGTTTGCTAGTGTCCATTGCTTGTAGCCATTCATCAATTAGTTTAGTAAGCGCGGTTTGGCACGAGTGTGATTCTCTGAAACCTGATTGTGATTTGCAAAGTAAATCAAAATCTGATAAGAATTTACGGATATGTTTAGCAACATGTTTTTCAATTAGTTTCGATAAAGTGGGGAGGATAGATATTGGCCTATAATTAGTAGGACCAAGTCTATCTCCTTCCTTGTATATCGGTGTTATCTTTGCAGATTTCAATTCATTTGGAAATATTCCCGTAGAAATACTCACATTGATTAAATGAGTGATCATAGATTTGTATATGGCTAGTACAGCATGTTTTAGTAATCGTGGACCTATGGTATCGATACCAGCCGATTTATTTACATCAAGTTTATAACATATTCCAAATGAATGTCCCATACATTGCTTTAAAGGAAATTATGTTGGGGAGGGGGGCTGAGCCCCTTCTCTCTGAGATTTTAGAGTTAAAACGTTCTTCCAGTATGTCATGTCCATAAACCCAATCCCCAGGACTCAATAAAATGTCAAGAAGTCATATACTTTATAAAATTACCCTTTCCATCCCTTCCCCTGAAAAAAGGTTTTGAAGTTTGAGGTAATTTTAATTAGGGATGGGTATCGCCAAAAATTACATATCACATTCTATCACGATTATATCATATGTTTACAAACAATTTTTACAATGATTTTAGATGTCAGTATTTTACTTTAAAACAAAATTTCACTTTTTTAAAATTTCTATCCACCTAAAATTAATCATGTTTGGAAGCTAAAGAGCCGTTCTTTTCACCCTTTACAAAATATTTTAGACTTTCGTTAATTTTAATTTGAAAGGTTGAAAAAATAAATGAATAATTTTCGGACTTTATGATATATACCTTAATACCGGTATTCAGGTCTCTGAATCACAATACGTATCAAGCAATAAAAAAAATTGTGATATTCCGGTAAATCGATAAAATCGCATATCCCTTGTAATAAATCAGTTTTAATTATTTATTTTAAATTCTTATTACTTGTTTATTTATAAATTTTTGCTTGTCAAAAAATTATTAGACTTGACATCTGTGATATTTGACGCCCCCCCCCCCCCCCAAAAAAAACTCCTTAGATTTCTGTACTTACATTATCCCCTATAAGTTTTTAAAAATTATCTTAAGTCCTCACTAATAATTCGTTCCTACTTTAGCTACGTATTTTTTGTCCCTGCACAAAGCTGTATTGGGGAATCGGAATACATGTATTTTACTTTAAAATTATTTCTGTTGCCATAGTAACCGTAATCCATAGCAACTAATGAAATAATCACTGGTTTCAGATTGCAGACGCATTCCTGCATGACTGTCAAAAAAGTCAAGATCATATACCTGGCAAACTATTTTTATGTATAAATGGAATGTTTATTCAAAAGAAGATTTATTGACCTTTTTGAAGAGGTCTGGACGATTTCCAAATATGGAAGTCAAGAACGATAACCGAAATCCGCTATAAATGTACATCAAGTACACGTAATTATTTTTCTTCTAATCAGACAACAGCATTTTTACACTACCCAAAACAAATTTTAAAACAAAAAAAGATAACACGTGCTTTTGTTTTTTCCTCAAAAAGATTTTTTATAACAAAAAATCTGTATAAGTAAGATGAAACCTTTGAAGAATAAGGTATTCCCCACATTTTTACCGTGAACAACCTTGACATTTTATCTCGGTAAAGATAAAAAATAATGCACGATAGAATGTAGTCGTTTACAGAGGTATATATCCAACCAACAAGTTTTTATCAAGTTCAATTATAACATTTACCAGAATATATTATATGATGGTAAATATAATTTTGCTTAGCCGTCCGATTTTCATCGATAATGCTTCAAATCAATGTGTATAGATCAACTATGCGTACAACGTGGAGAAAAGAGTATCCTGTAATTATACATGAATGCGTTTATCCCAATATCGTACCTCGCATATCAGAAACTGCATGGATTTTTCTGTATTAAACATTCAATAAAACATATCTTTTCGATAAGATTTTTATGTCAGACTCTAAGAACTGAAAATTTACCGTATTTATATCAATTTTTTAACGTAAGTTAAACTTTTGGGATTGCTACCTTCTAGAGAACAGATTATTTTTATCCCACTTAAAACGTATTCTAAGCTATGTTTGTTCACGGTAGAATTGTCATAAATATCATTCCCAAATGCGTATAAAGTTTACAAGTTGAGCAAAAAACTTAAAAACCACGTGTTTTATTTATTTTCTTATGTGTTTGTCTCAATGCTGTTATCTGATTGGTCAGAAGGATAAGTGCCTTGTTTATTCCTTGTATTAATAGCAATTCACGGTTATCGTTCTTGACTTCCTTATTAAGAAATCGTCCAGACCCGTTGAACAAATATTGGGTTTTTTGGTAAATGAAAAAAAAAAAGATGTTTGGACAAATATATTTTTCTAGAGTTTTGATATATCAGAAGGCATATTATAAATAACAAAATTCCGCTGGAATAATTTCTGTTGCAATTTGTTTGTGGCTTGGGTGTTTTTAGCTAGATTCACTGGACTATTAACGCGTATGTATACTACGGGTACTTGTATATTTTCCATGGATATCTATATACACTGTAGGTGCAAACTACGTCAAAAATGCCAAAGTGTTTAAGAATTCACAGAATAGACACTTCTTTCTCTAAAATGATTATTTTTTTATTGCCTTTAAAAATGTTTTATTAAATTTTGAACTCCCACCCCGCCCCCACAATTTTAGTGAACGTCATGTGTCACACGACTATTGTTCTCAAGCGGATCCAATTACATAGACGTAAGACCCCTGGTTTTAATGCAGTTTTCAGATTCCTTTGTGTTTTGACTTGTAATTGATTGAATTAATCAACACCTGATTTAACAGCTGTTTAAATGGATGTGAACCAAAAACTTGGTTACTAAATATATTTTGAAATATTTCATATTCTGTTATAAAATTACGACACGCCCAAGCGTATTTAAATAAATCAGTACACTAAATCACTTACTGTATTTCTAAAAAAAAATCCACGCTTCAGAGCACAAGACCAGGCGATCTATTTTAAAAGATGTCGCTTTTTTCTTATGAAAGAACCCCGATTTCCCCAATCCTTGAACAAAGGTTTCTGTTTGAACCGGACTGGATCACACTGATCCGCCACCCCACAACAACATAAATAGGCTTCAGTGTTGATAATGTTTATGGCCTGCTTTTTCCAGTGAGTGTAACACTGAAGCCTATTCAAAATATTCTTCAATTATTTAGTTAAATTGTCGTTTTTAGCGAGATCCGAGCTGGCGGGAACCTTCTGCATACATATGCTGTTCTGAGTCATTTGATCATGGTACTCAGGAAGTTCATCTTTGAAAACACAAATATGCTCAGGTTATAGGGGCATTGAGCAAAACAAAAGTAATTTTTCTCTCATATTTTTCAATATGGGGGACAGTTTTTTTTTGACATGTCAAGAATCCGCGTAATTTTTTACCCGCGGATTAAACTGATATTACGATCCCGCCTTATGACCAAGTCATAAAAAAGTCATGTACGTCTACAGTATATGTTTCCAGATCGTTTCAGACTAATACATTATATATATGATATATGATTTGTGTTCAGAAACTATTTTTTTGAAAATTTTCATCCTACAAATGTGTTTGATTGTTATCAGTGTTGTCTGTTGTATTTGGTAATGTGTGTAGTTTTAGCAAATCGATTACACCCAGTCAAAGATAAACAATTAAAAGATTCAAAGCCATATTAACAAACACAAGATTACCTTGTTTATTCAAATCATTAACATTCGTAGGAAAAATCAAAATTGTAAGCAAAAAAAAAAGATAATGGATGTAAGTTTACGCCCCTCTATAATTAGTTGTCCATTGATAGCTAAGAAAAAAATGCAGTTTAGGAAAATGCTTTACTCCCATTGGTCAATATTTTAATCAGCTACGAGATACTCTCTTCTCATTCAACCATTGCCAGAGAGTAGACTAGAGTGAGAGAGGATCGTACACCTTTGGGCGTGGTTTGAGACCATGACCGATCTCCTCACCTAATGGTTTCATTCATCGTAATCTTTTTTACGATAAGATTTTTAAGATGAAGATAAAGATAAAGATTTCTAAACAGTAAAATTGATTGTAAGAGGGTTGATCCAAAAGTAATGTCACACCTTCGATAAAATCGCTATCCGTCGACGTAAAACAACAAAATTATAAATTATGAAGGCTACAGTTATTTCAAATCAGACCTGAAAATTTCAATTTAACATGATTTATGCTTTTCAAAATATCGGATTATATACAACGTGCGATTATGGTAGTCGCCGCAGCTAAATAACGTCATATGACGGATACGCGCCGTCATACATTTAAACGCTTCCCTTCTTTACATTAAAAAATATTTGAAATTTGATGTCCACGAACACGTTCACAAATTTCACTTTCTTACCCTTAGTACCCATCATACACTCACTCTTTTCATACTTAATTCTGTCGAAATTCATTGAACAGTAGTAAAAGACCATCTTAAAATTTCACATATCGCTCTATCCGTCTGCCTTTTTGACAACGTCACGCACCATTGAACATTTCCGTCCGCCCTCCCATCTTTCGGTTTTCTTGTCATCTGCTGAGCACTTAATGACCCATCACCCATTGAAAATCGCTGAAACCATCGAAACAAGTCTCTTATTTACATTCTTTCCTCCGAAAGTCTGGTAGATCAACGTAACTGTCTCTACTGGCGATTTCTCCATCTTGAAGCAAAAATGCATTACAGTTTGTTTTGGCTTTCTTGTCCATTTTGACATTTCCTTTTGCAATGCATCGGAATAAATCAACGATGTTTTTCAGCAAAAATACACATGTAGCAGTGTTGTCATATAATTTTCAATTTAAGACAAGAAAATAATGCACATTTTTGTCTTTTAAAGTATTTTGCGTTTAGGCGCTTTTTAAAGATGCTTTTTAATGTGTTTTTTAATACAAAAAAAGTACACTTAAAATTTGTGACGTTTGGTTTTGACGCGGTGACACCCCCTGTCTTATACGTTTTAAACATCTATAAAATAAATTCAGTTAAACATTATTCAATGAAAAATTAAAGCTTAATCAAATATATATTTTTGCATCTTTTGGTATATAATATTTGATAATATGACGTCAAATATAAAAGATATGGACACTGTGATACATTACTTTTGGATCAAACCTCGTATATGCGTCTCTCCTAAATACACAATATATTCAATGACACAACACATAAGTAGTATGACAAAGCATGCATTGCGGCTAGGATAAGGCTGTCCGTAAATTATCAATGTTCAAACTGAAGTTACTTCTTTGAACTAATTAAATATGACGTCATAATAGAATATAATATAATATACTTCAGGTTACATGACGGGGAAAGTGACATAATTTTTACACATGACATGTAGATTTTGGGGCGTTGTTGTTTAATTCCAGTGCTGGGATTGTTTTTACGCTACATGTGCTGAAATATGATGTTGAAATAAAGATATCCCTTTTACTTTTACATTGTCACAAACATCAAAAATTCGGCAAAACTCTCGATTTTCCTTCCTATAATAAGCCTGTTATAAGATAGAAAGATTAAATAAATCATTCTGATAGAGAATAACATTGCCGAAATTCCTCAAAATATGTTTGTGTCCTTGTTTACAATGTTTTAAATCTCGCATCCCTTCTTAGCTATGACGTCTCAACCGCTCAATTATGACGTCATATAGATTATAACACTGTATAACAAAAAGATAGATACAAGGGGAACATAAAAGAAAATGTAATATACATAAAATGCAATGCTTCGCACTCATGAAAATATATATAAAAAAAAAAAATCCTGTCCCACTCGTGAAATAATTTCCATATTTAACTACAAAATATTAAATTTCCTCTATTTTTTCATATACTCCTTTTAGAAAAGGGATTATTTTTGATCCGACAAAATAACGTGTGTATGTTATTTGAACTGAACATATTTATTTTTGTAAACCTTGGTAGTATATTGAAATAAAACAACACAGGTTTCAAAGTTCAGCAGGTTATATTATTTCAATTCGACGACATATTATCAATTAACAATGGTTATTTCCATTCCTATACAGATACAATAAATCCTGGTTAGCATGAGATAAAAGAAACCACAGAGGCTCTCACATATGATAAACGTGATGACTAACTTTTCTATCGTCAATTTCCCTTACTTATGCAGCAATATACCTTCATCAGCTGAATACGGAGTTTATATATCTCAGTTGATTCGATACGCAAGAACATGCTCTACGTATGAATAATTTCTAAAACTAGTTAAATTATTGACAAAAAAAGTTGATGAAACAAGAATATCAGCAGTCTCGTTTAAAGTCATCATTTCGTAAGTTCTATGGTTGATACAATTACCTTGTGAGTAAATATAATTTATCATTGAATCAAATGCTAACTTACATTTTTTCATACTGATTGTTAGTGCGCTATTTATATACTGAATTGACGACGGATTTTTCCGTTATTTCCCAGTCAGTACAAAGAGTACAAGGCGGCTGTGGCTCTGTTTGCTCTGCTCTTATTTTGTATTGTTTTATGGACTTTGATATTTATTACTGTTCGTTATCTCCATATCCTTCATGAAAAGAAGTTAGTCCTTTAACGTTTGAAATGACTCAGAGAAAGATGAATTCTGATGGAAGGTTCAATTCACAAAACAGTGAAAAACATGAAATATTTATCTGAAGTTCACTCACATCTGTTGTTCACCCATGTAAATTTCATTCAACATTATTTCATGAATAGTGAACGTAGATCATCAGGTTGAAAATGTATGTGTTACTATGTAGGTACATCTTTAGTTATAACATAACTACATTAAACAAAGCCATGTTCCTGGGACTTCCAAAATTAAAGACGTTGTAAGTATGCAGAGTATTTTTAGATAATTCACTTTTGGTAATGTGGAAAACGCTTAATGTATTTTAAACATGTAATTTGGTCTTAGTTGATTATGAAATATTATTTTTAGATTTGATATAAAGAACTTTATCTATTTATCAGGATTAAAACAGATATCACACGTTAAAACTATTTGTTTTATTTGTTACAGGTCAGTGGAAAGGAATCCTCTGCACTGTGACTGCATCTTAGCCGATTTTGTTAGATTTTCCAAATCAAAGAAAATAACATTGAAGTATGACATTGAACCGACATGTTCAACTCCGAGTAATCTGAGAGGAGTATGACATGAATTGTGACGTCACTACAGCAACAAAACCAATACGAGAAACGTCAGGTAAAATGATTATTTTGTTCAATTAAAAACACTCAATTGTCTTAACTTAAAAGCACTCCTAGGCATTATATATGTTTAGAGGCGGAAAGAGAAAAAAAACTGATGAATTATTAAAACGCCTACATCTCACCTACTAAACTTATCTTTATTTGTTAATACGTTTATTTTTTATGTATGAATAATTATCTACAGAACTAGGAGTTAAACTAAGCTTCATATTCATTCTGCAAGGTAAGATTGCTGTTGCTGTTACCAAGCATGGGGACAAAGTGCGATTAGCTATGAAAATGGCTGGAGAAGGTTCTTCCTCAATGAAATTCTGTAAAGGGGTCTTTTATTATTGTTAATATTGAAAATTAATTTTCTTGTCAATAGTTTTTGTTGGGTTGAGCTTCCAGGCTGATATCGATGATTACTGGAGGCCTGCTATGCTTCGCAAAACTACAAAAGGCATTCTATAGCTTACAAGAAAGGACCTTAGACTGAAGTTTAAGTAAAGAGGATTGAGCAGCTGTTTTCAAGCATTTAATTTAAAATTAAAATAAATTGTCAACTTGGCACTCCTTTAACTTGATTTACGACCGACGTTCAATCGGTTTTTTACAAAAGCATAAAGAAAGCGTCTGATTGCTTTATTTTGCAATTTGCTTTGGGAAAGAACAAGCGTAAATGTACGTGACTTTTTTTTAAAGTGGTAAATAATTCTGACAATTTCCTTATTTTTAAACACGATTTAGAGAATTTCACCGAAGATGTGTAGCTATATAGACTTCTGGATCCGTTCCCAAATTAATAATAACTTGTACATTGTAGATACTTTCTTGCGCAGTGCGTTAAGTTTTTAAGTACATTTTATTCTTTAAGTTTGTAAAATAATTCGTATCACTATGAAAAAATGGAGGTTTGTTGGTGGCTTAATTTGAATTAAAAACTTTAGTTATCATATTATTTTGTTCATCAAGAATAGAATCTAAAAAAGTATCGCAAACATAGTTTAATTGTTCAGCCATTTAAAAACTTTTTTTTATTTGCTGGATCAATTATGTTGTACATGTTTATTTCTGATAAAGTTAACCGTTTGTAAGGAAATACAAAGAAATATTAGGAGAAATGTGATCCCTTAAAATTATATTTTTTAACAAATATGATATCAGTTATATGTTCACATTACATAATGAATCCAAATTTACACAAAAAGAAAAAAAAAATGAGTTATTGAATAAAATAAGAGTTTAAGTTACACATGAGCGAGCGATTTTTATTTCCTTATTTGTTTTTTATTTTATTTTATTTCATTTCATTTTTTATTTATTTTGATGAAATAGGGATAGAAATGAAATATAGCAATAAAAGAATTAGGTTTATCAAGCAGTATGCAAAATTATGTCTGTCGAATCTATGTCATATGTAGTCGAGCAAAACCGATCCAATTTGAATTAGACTGGTTTCTGTTCCTATTTACGCTCTTTGATGTCGTTGACTGTCTTGAATTTGAGTGATACACAATGTATGGTAGTGACTGTTTGACTAATCATTACATTTTATGGCAGTTAGAAAAACAATGTCTGTTCGAATACTTTTCGTTATCTCATATGGAGAAATGGTGTTCATTCTGCTCATTTACATATTCGCCATGTTGGAGCTATAATGGCGGCAGATTCTATAAAGGATTACATAGAGAACTTGCAAAAAATTGCCAATTTTTATATTCTAACTACATGTATTTCGGATAAAGTTCTTCCGCCGATCTTTTGTTTTTCCTTTATATCCTCTACCGGAAATAACAATGATGTTGATGCCAAAGTGAAAGTTGCGACCGCCTTTTTGATTTGAAAATTCGAAGCGAGAGTACATCGTTTTAATGAAGAAAAGAGAACTTATTTAGTGTTTTTATCATTTTTGGAGATTAAATGTAAGTGTTTATTGCATGATGACAGAGTTCTTCCGCCGATTAATAGGCGCAAACGAAGGTCTATTTTTAGAAAATATTGCTGTTATAAAATTGTATGAAAAGTCACGACCGCCCTTTAAATTAAAAAACGGCAATTTTTTGCATTCGCCTGACCTACTTATTATTGAAACATACGGTATCATTAATTGCCAACTGACGATAACACTAAGTTCTATCCATTTAGATATGTCGAGTGCTTAAAGAAATTTAAATTAAAAAGTCTTGCATGTTTTTATATTAAAAAATTAAAGAAATACACTGTAGTATAATTTGAGTTTTTGCAGGATCTTATGAATATTAATGAGAAGTAAATCACGTAAATCACGTGGGAGCAACCTCATGAATAAACTGCACGTCATTTCTCCATATGTCCACATATTTCAGCATATGACTGACTTTTATCACCATAATGAACTTTGTTTGCTGCACGAATATGCGCAGAATTGTGTATCTTAAACTGAAAACGATAATCGCCGGATTTTGACCAAGTGGAAGTAGTTAAATGTACGTACGGTGTTTTTCGATATTTATCAATGTTAGAGACTGAATGATTAAATGCTGGAAAGAAACTCATGAAAATACCATTTTATCCTTCAGGTAAGTATGAAATATAAAATCTTTATTAAAATGGAAATCACTAAATCTATTTAAAAGCGAAGAAAGAGAGAGAGAGAGAGAGAGAGAGAGAGAGAGAGAGAGAGAGAGAGAGAGAGAGAGAGAGTTCCTTTATCAGTCAATCACATAAGACGACTTATGGAAACGGGTCGATTTTTCTAATAAAACTGAAAAAAAAACAAACAGCAAAAAACCTTTCTAATAGGAAGAAAATAACAATAATTTATTAATTTAATATGGTTTGTTAAATTATTCGTCAAATAAAGCGATCCGACTCGATTCATTTTCTTTTTAATCGTGACTTTTTCTTGCTAAGAAAAAAAATGATTCACCTCGATGGGATTAGTTACCCTTCAGGTAAGATTTAATTTGTACAATACTTTATTCAAAGCAATAGTGTTGTGTCATAATTGTTTTGATTAAACAATATCAAAGAAAGATATTAAACCCCCAGACCATTATTATTATTATTAGTAGTAATATAAATATTTATAAAACGCCATATATATTATTTATTAAAAAAACAATCATTCTAAAGTGGTGTACAACAAAGTAAATATACATTTATAAAAATATGAAGACAATATAAGGAATAAAATAATATTGAATGATTTAATTTTAGCTGTAACACGTCATTTGATTGGGTAAAAGATTTTATCCATTTTGTATAACAGAACTTGCCTACGTCACAATGAGTTACGTCATTAACGTATTGCTCCGCTTCGCGTTTTATAAAGTGTAAACTGCCCCAAGTTATATTATATCGGATAACTTAAGTTGAAAAGAGCTTCATTTCTTAAATATCATAGGATATTAAAATTTGGTATTTATAATTTGTTTTTAAAAAATTGAAAAGTAGAAAAATGTGATGAATAATAAGTTTTAAAATAAGAAAAAAAATATATAAATACAAAATAGCAGAAAAAAATCTTGATATTTAGATAACAGATTAAAGAGTCACAAATATGCTCTTGCATAAATCAAAATTCCCTAAATGTCTATAATACATTTTTTTGTGACACATCAAAGATGAAAATTGTATCAAATTTCTCCATGAAAAAAAATGGGTTTTAAGATATTTTAAAAAGTGTGAATAGATGGATATGAAAGCAGATATGAAGGTAATAAGGCCAGAGGGATGCTGAACAGCCACATTAAAACGTCTGTTGCCATACATCGATGTCTTTGCAGTTTCAGCTTGTTTGCTGAGCTAAGGGAACGACCAAGTTCATAAATAATGTGCTTCCTTCTGTTACGGGTAAAATGATACTTGCCGCTATATTCTGTATGCACTGCAATTCGGCTAGATCAAATGTATTAACACCATAGAGCAGGGAGTATAGAGCGTTAGCAAAGTCAAGCTTAGACAACATACGAGCAAAATTCCTCCGTAGTCATTGGCCGATTGTAGCAGCATGCACGAGACGCAGATGCTGAGAGACATCAACTTAACACTGGTTGCCTCCCTAATGATGGTGTCACTAAAGTTCAGATAGTAAGATGGAGACGGTGACTTGATGTGTAGGAGCAAAAACTATTAAGTGTGTTTTATCCTCATGAAATTTTAGCATATTGTTGCACATCCGCTGCTCGATTTCTTAATTGTTAACTCGTTTTCCTTACAAGTATAATTTTTAGTATATTGCGTAACAAATTTTTATTACTCGTATATTCTTGTTAACGAATTTTGTTATAAATGATAGAACTTAAACAGGTAAGAATTTTATATGAACAATTACATTTGATTTTGTTTATGCATATATATTTCGAATACTGATTAGTTATAGGAATTAGAATCTAATTTCAGATTTGGTTTTGCTTAACATGCTTTTGTTTAAAGAAGTATCCTTGACAAAAACTCATGGAAAATGCATGTAATTTCTCATTGGAAGTAGAAAAACAATGTTTAATATTACATTCTAATTTCACTCACTTGGGTAGTACTACTACATATATCACTTTTCTTTTTCTTCTCCGTATTTTCTATTTGTTTTAAAGGTACGTATCAATAAGAAAATGCCCATGACGATTTTTTTTTTCCATTTTTGCTGTTCAATGTATCAGTTCATTCCAATAGTATAGAGAGAGGGGTGAGGAGAGGTAGGATGAATATCTATATTGTGTGATTTATTTGTTTTATATATGCTTTATATACACTGAGCTGAAATGATGTTTATTCTCGGGGATTGTCTTGATGATGGCAAATATGAATAAACAGAAATTAAACTATAGAACAAACTTTCAGAAAACGATGTCCAATGTCTCTGGTTAGTTCAAGCATAGCAATCATGGAAGAAAATTGAAATTTAATCCTCCGAAAACTGTGAGCACAATTTTCAGGTTTTCATTGAAATTGTAACGACTCAGTTCATGATGCATTCATTTATCGGTTCAAACATTTAAAATGCCTTGCTTTTTAATTTAGTAACAATTTTGTTTATCAAGGTCATTATATGTGGTTCACAATTTTGTCTAAAATCTATAAAATATTCAATTTTGTCTAGAATATAGAGATGATGTCCTGCATGCCAGCCTCAGGTTTTTGTTTTGTGTTAAATAAGTATAATAAGTTCTACTGTAATTTTGGAGGCAGAAAAAATCTTGAAATTGTTCATGTATTTATTAACACGTATTTAGTCTGCACATAACAAATTTGGTTATTTACATGTAACAATAACTATTCAGCGTACCATTTACTTGTAAGCCTACAATTATTTTTTTTAATTTTAAAATTACTCTTCTCATATATAATTTCAAAAGTAAAACGAAAAGGGCTTCTTTTACAAAAATTATTTGATTTCATTTCAATGGTGATCATATGATTATTATTTTGTATATAAGACTAAGTATTGTTTTAAAAGCCATTCTTATGATAAAATGCATCTTTTAAAACATTTTCAAAGCAAGGATCATTTTAAAGTTAGAGAATCAATTTCGTTTCATTTATAATAAAGATGTATAATGTATTTTAGGCATCATGATTGTGATAAGTGCTGTTGTTCTAAAGGTGTATTTTGTCCTAGTATTCAGCCGTCTCGATTAACATGAGGTATGTATATGAAAAGGGGGCGTACAAGGCGCTTTAATACGAAATATCAATAAATTTTCATCAAAAAAAATGTTCACGGAAAAGATATATTTTCCAAAAATGTGTTGTTGATAAAATCAACATTAACAATTTTGATTCATTTTTATTGATTTACTTATTGACTGATTTTATATGATTTTTAAAGCAATTTCATTTAAGCAAAGTTTGCGGAGAATGTTTCAAATAAAAATTGTTAAAAGTCTCTATTTTTTGACTCGAAAAAGAAATAATCATTTTATAATTTTTGGCATCCAATTCTATCTGAAAATTGAACATTTCGGGGGAAATGATACGCCCCAAAAAACTTATTTATTTGAAATCCACACTGACAAACGAAAACGATAATAATAATGGGTAGTGAAGTGCTAACTGCTTGCAAAATTAAGTCTTTCCACGATATCTTGGCAGAGTACAAGTCATATGCATATGTGAAGTTATTATTATTTTTTATTATTAATTTAAGTGAAAAAAAAGTCTAGTCAGTGGTTCAACATAATATAGGAACCCAATCTGCAAATAAATATATGATATTAACAGCAAAATTTTACTTTTATAAACCTTCAAAATTGAGAAAGGTCCTAGAGGATGCAAGAATATTCTCATCTTGTACGCTTCCACGTGCACTCCTTCATGACATTTTCCAATTCTTCTAGTGTCGAATCAAGTTATCAATATCTGACATTATGGAACAAACATTAATTTTTGAACTCCCCTAATCAAAGTTTGTGCCGCCTCAATTGTTTGAGAAACAAACCCATGCATAAATGAAGCAACCAAGAAAATCAGTTACAAACAGGTTGTCAGTTCTTATTATACCAGAAAACTGATGTAAGAAATACGTCAGGTATTTTAAAACCCGTTTTCTTTCTTATTTTTACTAAATAAATGCTTGCATAATGAAATTTAAAGAGAATTGTTCCCGATCATGATAAGGGACAAACGGCGGACGTCACCGATCGGAGAAAGGGATGTTTACTCCTCCATGTCACCAATATCCCGACTCTGAAGTTTTAGAGGTATACAAGTGTTTGTTTGCTTTGCTGCTTAGTTGTATTGCTTGAATAATGCTCGTTATTCCAATACTTGATTTTAATTTATTTCTTTTTCCCAAGGGGTTTTGTTTTTCTTTGCCGATGAATAGAATCCTGAATGCCATCTGGAAATACATGTATTCGATACACAAGAGCATGCTCTACATAGAAACAATTTCTAAAATAAGGTTAATTATTGACAAAGATGTTTATAAACAAGAATATCAGAAGTCTCGTTTAAAGTCATCAGTTTTAAGTTCTATGGCCGATTCAATGACCTTGTCAGCAAATTTAATTTATCACTGAGTCAAGAATAAATGCTGCCTGAAGTTTTTCATACTTATAATATTGTTAGGTCATTATTAGCACACTGAATTATTGACAGATTTTCCGCTATTTCCAAATCATGACAAGGAGCACAAGGAGGGTTTGACCTGTCGGCAGGGGATGCTTAATCATTCATGGCATCTGATCCTACCTCTGATGTTTTAGAAGTCTGTGTTTGCTCTGCTCCTATTTTGTATTGTATTGTTTAATGGCCTTTGACCTTGAAAACTGTTCGTTATTTCCATATATTTCATGTACAAACATCTGGCATTATATTTGCCTCAGTTTTGAATAAAAATCCACCCAGTTTAAAATCTAGAGATCCAGAATTGCAGGATTGTTCTTTAGCAGCCCCAGACGACACACCTCAAAATCCTGTGTGAGCATTTTATCTACATGTACTTTTGTACCAGATTTGTACTGAACGTTATTTAACTTCAATAAGTTTTGAAAGTTTATATTTATTATAAATAATAAATTTTCTTTCCTTGAAAGATTCAACTTCTTTTCTCTAAATCTAATTTCTATCAAAACTATCCATTATTTAAAGGTGTATATTAGAGAACTACTGGATCAAAACCAGGCGTGAAAATATATGGATGAGCAGTATTAAATCAGTGATTAAATACAAAAAATTATCTGAGACCAGACATGAAAAGAAAAGAGGAACACGACTGGATCAGTGATTAAATAAAAAACATATTCCCGACCATGCGTGGAAAATATGAACATATTTGGTGAGTGATTTGAAACAAAATTTTATTCTAGACTAGGCGTGAAAAGATATGAATGAGCACTATTGGATCAGAGATTAGATACATAATTTTATCCTAAACCAGAGGCGTGAAAAGATGTGGATGAGCAGTACTAGATTGGTGATACAAAATGTCATCCTAGAAAAAGCGTGATGAAATACAGATGTATGACATTACATCCAATGCGTTTTCAATCCGTAGCCCGTCTTCTATCAACATGTTGCTTGACTGTTTGGCGTTTAGACTTTATAATTTATTTTTTACAACATTAGTTCTTCCATCGTTTTATTATTTGGCTTTATTGTCAGCCTATATTTTACGTAAATTTGTTATTCATACTTTTTCAAAAGTTTATTTTCTGTATTCTTTCCTTTATTTTAGTTCAATTAAGTTGTATAATTTAACACACTTCCTCGCATTTTTACACTTTATTCTAAATATTTAAAACATATATATACATAAAATTTAAAATTAAACATACAGGAGCTGGGAGTATTGAATATTATAAGAATAGCTTGGGCTGGTCAGAAAAATTTCGGACAATATCATTTATCAACACATAATGAGTTTAAATATTTACTTTGTTGGTGTTTTTTGTTTCATAATTTATCAAAGAAACTTATAATGCATTATTCTAAAATTATCATGTTTTGTTTTCCACGGAGCACATTTACAACATTGCAACTTCAAAAACATGACGTTATGAATTTCTCTAAAATGCTCTACCTTGACATTTCACACAAGTCTAGCAGGATGACGTCACACAAACTCTTAAAAAAAAACTGAATTTACCACTTTGCACTTAGATGACTAATAACTGTTTTAGTGGCATTCATGTATACGTTGTAAGTTCCAGTTTTTCTTTATAAAATTAAGCAACAATTATAATTATGAACGTATTAATTGTCTTCGTTTTGTGTCGTTTTACAGAGTTATGACTACCCACATCTGTACATTTTAATCAATTCCATCCAGTAAAGCACTTTCAAATTTTGAGTAAATTCTAATGATATATAAAATATTTTATATTCAAACCATTCAAATTTACTATTCTTTAAATATGTCTACAAGATTTATAAATAATATGACAGATAGAAGTCTTCGAAATTTTCGGAAAGCCCTTGTATTGATATCTAAAGACGAGAACAAATTGTGATTAACATGTATCTTTGAGTCTATCTTTTCATATATGCGGTTAGTTTAGCCATTCCCTTCTATACAATAAAGAATCTGGGAGGGGGATAAGATGAATCAAATGCCCATGCACAATTTTCGGCTTTGCAAGTACAGTTATTGGAAATATCCAATTTTTCCAGATTTACCTAGGCATTTAAATGTTTACAGTAGTTATCAAAATTATACTAGATTGTAAACAAGCTGAACATTTGACTTTCATTTTCTGCCACATAATTTTCAACATGAATAGGGACTTTCATTCTGCAATCTACATATTGAGTTTAACACGTATTGTGGAGATATATAATTAAACTGTTTACACGGTATGTAATGATTGTTGGGATTATTTGGTTTAGAAGCATTTGTAGTCAAAATAAGTCTAAACGGGAATGCCCGGTTGTATTCCAATATTTATCATAATTTGTACATACGTTTTAGATTGTTTACTGTAAATGGGTTCGTTATTTCATAGATACAGTGTATATATTATTATTTTTTTATTTTAAAAAAGATTTATTTCTACAGCAATTGAATTATAAAGTAAAACGATACCAAAACCAAAATTTAAATAAAATCAAAACATCAGAACATGATTCGAACACTTCTAATTAAACGTCCCGTTTAAAGAGTTCCTCGATAACCTCTACTCCTCGCAGTCACATATGGCCATTGAAATAGCATACAGTTCTCCATATTTAGCACGTGTAATTGGACTTATTTTCTAAGACCACGGTGAAATTTTAAGTAAGTATAAACTTATTTTTTTATGTATAGTGGATCTTTGTACCAAATTTTTGCAAGTGTAAAAAGAAACGTCTCAAATTCTTTCCATTGTCTTCATTATTCGTTCTCCAAACAAAAAGAAGAAAGAAATGGTACGATGACCCACTTTATTCAAGAAATGTGGTTATAGCATCCAATTATCAGAATAGAATTTGCAGGTAATATCAATTTTGTATGTAAATGGAAAAAAAGCAATACATCTGTACATACGAGGGTTGTTCGGAAATTATTGAGACAATTACATTAACTCAATAAAGGACGGAGATAACTTCGTGAAATATCATCAACATTTCATGAAGAACGAATATTACGTTTATGCAAAATTTCTAATTCCTATAACAAAAAGTAAAGTTTCAGTGAAATGATAAACATGCATATGTCTATCGACCCGCAGCAGCATCGCTACGTCATTTAACGTCACGTCAGCCGGAGATGTTTTCGCATGTAAAACGACCGGGAAGCGTTTAATACTTTTCCTTCTTTGCTATTACATATAACATTACAAAAACCAAACAGTCTCTTTTTTTAAACTATTTTTTTAAAAATATTGCTGCTGCTACCCTAGTGTAAAATTTTCATTTGTGGGAAAGGATGACTTAGTATCACGCAGTGCCGATTTACGCAACGCGGGTTAACGATATTAATACCGTAAGTATATTAATATCGTACGTAATCACTGATAGTCGTCCGGAGGTTTTGATTAACTCCTGTTAAATTAATTGAAAAAAAAAATGTATACCCAATGAAATAACAAACCCTGACACATTATTTTTTTCTCGTTGTTATTGTTTCAGCAGGTTTTTCAGTCTGGAAAAGAGTTCTACATTGCGCTACACAAAATTTTAGTTATATTGGCTGCTCCGCCCTAGACGTTAAAATCCAATTTTCCTTTCTTAGAAGATTTCTCTACCGCGCGTAATTTTTTTCATGATCTCCGTATTCCAGATCAAAATTCTTACAAAGTTGCACAACATGAATTTGAAATAAAGCTGAAAAATTACACTCATAATCTGAATTATTTTCGCTCTTATTATGGCTCCACAAATAGTTAAAACGTCGGTGATACATATTTATAATATTTGAATTCGTGTCTGCTCCGGGTACCCCTACCATTGATGCACATATATACTATTGTACAGAAAATATTTAACATTTGTAAAATATTTTTTGCTTTTAATAATTCTCAGTGTATGTCAAACGTTTATGCAAATTTTCACCGAAAGACGTTCATTAGAAAGCAAAATATACACAGTGTCTCAATAATTTTCGAACAGCCCTCGTAAATTAAACAAAACGTAAAATTTGTGAAAAATGAATTTCTTGATTTTTATCGACCGTAATGTAGGCATATAAATCGGCTTATCCTCCCAGTTTCTTTCTTTCATTTTTTTTTTTACAAATTGTGTTGAAATATATCATACATATAAAAGCTTTTAGTAGTGCTAAGGGATAAATGATTTTTTTTTTATTCCAAAGAAGAAAAGTGTTGAAAAAATTATTGTAAAAAAGTTATATTTACAAATACGTAAAACATATCGTGACATCAACACAAATGTTATTGCAAATACGCCATAAATCATGTATTTGAAAATCAGAGATTAAAGGATAGCATCGAAAGAGGGCGTTACATGTCATTCAACGGATGTAATTCAACGGATGTTCACTTCATCTACATAGAGTTTTGTCACATGACGATGTTACAAACATGATGCCAATCTTCAATATGAAACACTTGTTAATGCGGAATAAATTTGTAATTCAAAATGAACACCAGAAGATTTTATCTTTCAGTGTTGCAAACAAATGAGAGAAATTTTAGCTACATTTTCAAGTGTTCAAATTATTTTGAAATATACATTTTCCCGCAAAAGTTTCATCGGAGAACTCGGTTACCATCTCCCTTCCAATAAATTGCAATTTATATGCAAATATTACCTCTTATGACGTTACGCGCGATGTTGGTGCCATTTTACAATTTGAAAATCTGACCTATGAAATTCTTCGTTTATTTTGAAAATATACTTGCAATATGGATGATTTTGGTATGAATGGATAGATTTTCAACAGAACTACTCGATTCTAGTGAGAAAATAACATTTCAATATTTCTAATACAAAAAGTAAAATTCTAAAACGCAGATAAATGGCATTTTAAGCCTGTAAAGCGTTACATTTTTAGCGGGGATCGCGCATTTTTCGTGTGTATAGCGTTCTAAAGTGAATCTAGAATTTTCATTGTCATCACAAAACAAGAGCAATTCATATCATTTGTGACTTCCTTAACGATTTTGCATCAAATGTTGGCAAGACATAGAAAACGATAGTTTTTACAGATGAAGAATATGTAACGCTTTTCATTAAAAACGTGCATATGAATATACACAATAAATTTACTCATTAACAAGAAAAAAATTATATCAAAATAATGTGCTTTTTCTATAGATTTGAAATATTTCATTGATGTTGATATTAATCTGCATGCTTTTAAGCTAGAAATTAGACTACAAGTTCAACAGAAATGTCCAGCGTCGAAAATGACGTGCAAAAATAGACAATGTCTTTTTTCGAGTCGTTAAATTATATCGTTTTCCCCATCGACTTCAGGATTAATTGAATTTTCAAAATGTGCTTATCTTAACTGTTAGATTGAATGTCAGATTAATAAATTTACTCCATTAATTAATGTTTTACGCACCATTTAGGAGGATCAAAATATTTGTCCGTTGGACGTTTTTGACGCGTAAAATTCGTTCTGCTTCAACGTAATACATGAAAATGCGTTAAAGATTCGAAAAATGAACAAAATTATCATATACGTATATACAAATCCAAAGCGCCCTTTATGTTCATTAGTTTAATTACAAATAGCCTATGACTTTTTAAACTCGCATTTCAAATACAAAGAGATAGCGATAGTGTACCAGTCAAGCAAGTAACACTATAGGAAACATTACGTAAATTTTTCCGTAGCGCAATGAAAGCGTAACGTCAAACGCCTATAGATTCCAAAAGGCGATTGGAATAGAAAATATTTTTACATGGAGAAATATTTTCTTGCAATTTCATGCATGTGAAATTGATTGATCTTTTGACAGAAGAAGAAAATGTTAATTTTTTAAAATAAAAAGACATACGACAATGTTGAATGTCATAATCCAACGGGAAGTTTTCAGGACTCACATATTTGATTTTGTACCAAACAGCTGTGCTCGCCCTAGCACTGTCGCACTGTCAACATATTACTTAAAATTCAGTACAACAGGAAATTTAAATTCAAAATGGTTCTGATGAATTTCAAATCAATATGCTTAGCACTTCCCAGTACGTTTCAGTACTTTGATGTTTATTAGGCATTCCATTTCGTAGGAGTTATTTTTGTACAAATCCCATGTCAACGTCATGCAATTTGTGGTTTTGTCCTAATCAAACTTTCGTCTCAGATTTAATAGCAACCGTTAATCTCACTGTTTAGGCATGTAACATACATGTATCATGGGATCAATTGTTGTGTGAATCCCAAGTCCACATTTTGTTAAAGAGTACAATTGTCTGTCCTCACCATTAGTATAATACCCACTTGACTCGAAATACTTACACCAGAGGCGTGGGTATTACTGTTGTATTAGTTTTCTGATTTTTTTTTTGACACGTTTGCACATTCAACTAGATTGTAAAGAACACTGCCGCCAACAGTTTTATTACATTTTTGACATCCTTCATCACAAGTACCTGGACACACATAAAGTGAAAAAAATGCAACAGAAAGACATAAATTCGCGGACAGTGGCAATCTTTGTTTTTTTAATTCAAATGAATCAAGTAAAAACAGAGTTAAATCAACCCTCATGAAGCATTTTATAGTTACAATGTATTTAACGGAGTTTATGTCACTTTATTATAAAATCAATGTTTTGATAACAGGGAGAACATTAAACAACATTTCAATTCCACAGTCTTACATTCATTACATGTACACACATTCACTCGAAACTTAAGGGGGCCGACTGTGGTTTCCATTGCGCAATATTTCGCGTATCATAGTAAAATGAAGCGTATTTACTGTTTTAAAGCAACATTTTTCGCTCAATTATTCAAATTAAACAAAATTAAGAAATTATAGGACCTGGTATAAAAATGTAAGTACAATTTTATATTACTGATTTTTTACCGATTTTGCAATTGATAGGTAGGTTGACGTCGTTACAGTGTATTTTGACGTCATGATAAACTGAAGCTCTTGAAGAAAGGGGTTATAAAATGTTATTAACGAAAAAGTTATAAACAGATGCTCTAGAAATTTACAACATAGAATTTAAGAATATCTCTTTTATTTTTATTATGTTTTCATATATATCCTCTGTGCCCGTCATATTTTGTAGTACTCTATAAAAACAGGAAAATTTGTTAATTTTTGGCATTTTGAGATGCCCTCTCTGGTACCAATACGGTAGAATTTTGTATTTCTTCCATTTATTGTTTAATATAGTAATACTCATCAAATATTATACAATTTTGAACAAAAAGTCTATTGTAGTATTTATATAATTTGCTTTAAAGTGCTTAAGAATTTGCATTTTCCTATATAAACCCATAGTAATTGTGCCTGTATTTGAGACGGTCCCTCAATATTCTTGGATGGTACATTTCCTCCTAACTTGGCATGTGCACTGAAGTTAATATAAAATGTGTATGGCATAAAAAGGAGGTTTGCTATTGTAATTTTCACACAATAAAACCACCTTCGGCCCCCTTAAAAGCATTTCCTACCATTATTTTTTAGTAGTTTGAATGCCTTTAAAACTTATCATAAATAAAAATTAGAACTTTAAGTTGAATAGAATCGAATTAAAACTTTTCTTTCGAATTAAAACTTTTCTTACAAATCATTATCAAAGTGACAAAATCCTGCGGAATTGGACCAAACCTGTTATATACACTTGTGCATTCTAATTGATATCTTTTTAGAAAAATTCAGATTGATTTCTATTTTTGTGTCAATAGTTTCATCTATTTACATTTGCTTGCTTTGCTAATATGAACTATTTGAAAAATTTATCTTAAGTCGTTTTTTGTTTATACTCATGCGTAGAATTGATTGATTTTGTTATTAAACGTCTCTCTCGAGAATTTTTTATTCATATTGAAACGCGCAAGTTTTGTCCTATTTTCAGCACTTAGGGATAAAGAGCAATGGGGGATTTTTTTTTCGTTCCAACACCTACTACGACACGTTACCTACTACCTAGATACCTACCAACACGGTATTTACTAGTAGGTTTATACAGTCTCATCCGAAGGACTGGTCTCTACGTCCCACAGTGGGATTCGAACCCGAGACGAAAGGATCAACTCCTGACTTTACGACTCAAGAGAAGACTTCTTAACCACTGCCCTACACGGGCGGATGCCTAGAATTATAATGATATCATTATATTCACAGATAATCTTACGCTAAAATGAGGTTATGATAAGGTGACA
>NW_026925354.1:0-25904 GCF_032062105.1 Saccostrea cuccullata | reverse complement strand
TAAATGCGAATTGGTTTCCTTAATGCCGAATTATATTTCTTTAGCATTAAAAAACATTAAAAAAAAGTCTGTTTATCGCCTTCTTAAGTCAAAAGATTAATTAAAAAGTTTCTGTTTACATCGTCGGTAGCCTCCATTTTAAGTCTCGCACAGTCCGAGATTTGAAAAAATTGTAAACAATAGGACCCGCGAGATTACGCGAGATTTCGGAGAGATGCGAATCTCTGGTTTTATATGTCTCTGCATTGAATAAGGTGTACATGCCAACTGTTGGTAAAATCTACCATCCAGGTATTTTTAAGGGGCCGTCTCAAAACGAAGGTATATTTACTATAGGATTATTTAGGAAAGTGCCAATTTTTCGCACATTAAGTAAATTATGCAAATACTTCAATATATATATATATATATATATATATATATATATATATATATATATATATATATATATATATATATATATATATATATATATATATATATATATATACAGTATTTTGTTCATGGTATGATTTATGATGAATGATACTAAATTGTACATTATATATAAGAAACAAAGTTCTACCGTCTGAATTCCAGAGGGGGCATTTCAAAATGCCAAAAATGAATGCTTTTCCTGTTTTATAAAGGGTGACGAATAGAAAGGATTAATACATGAGCTTTCTTAAGAAATGATAAGAAAAATCCCAATTGTTAATGTTTTAAATTTTATGAGCATATATTCATTGCTTTACATTTTATAACATTTTTATTACCCATTCCTTAAGCACTTTGAGAACTAAATTTTTTAATCAGTACTTTCTATATTTTTCATTTTATTTAAACTTAAGTGAAAAAATGTTTTAAAACAGTAAATACGCTTTATTTAATATTGATGCGCGATATATTGCGCAATGGAAACCCCAGTCGCCACCTTGATTAATTTTTCTTGAATATTTGTGAATAAATTGATTGATTGATTTTATATTGTTTAACGCCAAGTTGGCAATAGTTCAGCCATATTTCGGCGGATTTGTGAATAGTATTGTCATTCTAACAACATTTGAAATATTGTTGTTAATCAAATAAGGAAAATGTCACATATGAAGTATAAGAAACATTGAGCGTTATTTATCAGTACTATGATGTTGCACTCCTTTGTCACAAATCTACTCAAAAAAGCGAGTCATAGATGTTCTTCAAAATGTTTAATCTTTGTTTTATCTCAGATTTGTTTTTCAATTAATTGTAGTTTTATGTATCCCCACGCAAGGCGTACATTTGTATTTCCACAAATTAATCATAATTCATATATTTATTTCTGCATAATTGTATGAATTTTGGAGTAGAGGGAATTTGCTAATTACACCCTTATTATTATTCATGTATATATACATGTATTAGGGATTAAGAATCTATTAATAGATGTTTATATTAAAAAAAAACAGATGAACACCCACCTTATTGTTTTTTAACCATCCTGGGTCCGCCGTCATAAAACTTCGAGAATTCTCAAAAAAATTCTCAACTCAAGTCCTGGGAATTACTCAGCTGAGAATTTGAGAATAAAACAGAGTTATAGGAATTTTTTCTCTCAACTTTTTTATGACGGCCGCTGAGTCTGAAAATTTTGGATTTGAGAAAATTCTCAGACTTAAGTATGTTTTATAACGGTGGACCCTGAATGTCCCATTTATCGGTTTTGTATAGAAGATCTATATTTCAGGACGACAACCTTCTATAAAACTTTTAAACAGTTTGACTTTTAGTGAGGCTCTGTGCAATGCTGCTATTGGGCAAATATCACCATACTATATTGGTCCTTGATTCAGCCCTTTTCACGATTTTTAGGGAATCTGTTTCATCGATTACTGTTCTGTATCACCATCTTTTGCATTACTCAATGAGCATCAAAACTAATGCTCTCTGTCGTGACCAAAAGCTTTAACGGAATGGAGAGGTACATGGGTATATCCCCTGCATTAAATGTGGTAATTATTTTTGGTTATCGATATATCATATTAGCATGTTGAAATTAGCTTATCTATGTTTCGATAATTTGTCGTCTGATAGAGTATGGTACATTGAGTGTTATGCAAAAAGTAATTTTTGATCTATGTGCGGACAACTTGTTGTGAGGAGTGCCTGACTAATACAAAGAGAACACGATTTGGTAATATCCATGGTCACGCTTCTTGTTAAGTACATCTTATACCATATTCCAGGTCATAGCGAGCTTAGTACCAAGATTTACAGAAGGGAAATACGAGCATAATATAAACGATGGTTTTCTAACTGGTTTTTTTTGTTCCACATTCCACACACAATGGAGCGGAGAAACAAAATAATGACGTCTCAAACGGTTTTCTAAATGTGAGAAACATCAACAATGCATAGGCGTCGGAACCTGGGGGGGTTAGGGGGGGCTTAGCCCCCCACTTTTTTTCCAAATATATACTTAGTATAGACATTGAACATATCTTGGTAAGTTTAGCCCCCCCACTTTCCGCAGGTACGTCTTAGTATAGGTTAAAATTGGTAAAAGTGTTGGTGTTTGGAAGAAAATTTTTGGTACTGAAGTTCGAACCTTGCCCCCCCCCCCCCCCCCCCTCACGAAATTGGTTTTTCGAATTCGGGCAAGCCCCCCCCCCCTTTTTTTTTTTTTTTGCTTGTCAGGCTTTTTTGGAGGTACAAAAAAATTTTTCTTACACTTAGCCCCCCCCCCCCCACTTTCAATTTGCTTCCGACGCCAATGCAATGTACTTCAAACATACCGGAAACCTAATTGAAATATATTTTTATTTTCATGGTCTGTATTTGAATATTAAATTGACGCTGCAGTGAGAAACTATTGGTATATATGATACACCTCTATATACACGGTCTATCCTATGCTGCCAAATTGATTCAACTTTCATATTCCCACCCTTTCCTCTACCCTCACTCAACGTTGGTAATCCGTGGCGAAGTAACTACATTAAAATGAAAATTACTTATTTTAATGCTCCTAAATAGAAATGTCACTCTGGAATTTATTATCAAAACGTATATCTAATCTACAAGTCCAATAAAGGTATCTATGCAAATATAAATTCTGTTGATGGCTTTTGATATATGACCTTGAAATTATTGCCCTCAGTCAGTAGGTGTAATTATAATACACATATTAAATATGCCACTTTTTAAAAAAAAATTGCAATGTAATGTTAAGAGTCTTTTTTTCCGAAGCTTTATTCACTTTTTTTTATCCCCTCAAAATGGAGTCAGATGGGATAGGGTATTACAATCGTGTGTGTGATGGGTTGTACGCGCTTTAGAGGGTGTGTATGTGCGTATAGTTTGTTTGTGGTAATGTCCTATTCGAGACAGAATTAAAGTAATTTGGATCAGAATCGATGTCAAATGGGGTCTTAATTTATAGATATGATCTTTGTTAGAGTTTGCTCTGTTTTACAGTGCATCTTCTTTTGGTTTACTTTTCTAGTGGTCCTTGCTTTTTTTTTCGATTAATGTCTTTCTTCCTGCCACAATTGTTTTGAGTAAATTAGTGTAATAGTCATATTAGACATATATACATATTTATATATATATAACATGAAAACAGAGAAATAATTCCTATGTTGAAATCAAAATTATTTTCCGAACTGGAAATATGAATTACGGACATATTAAATATTAACATTAATGTTAACTTAATATCACTTTTTTCTATATAGATTCAATGTATCATATTTACATTTTTATGCTCAATATTATATTTAAAGAACCAAAATATTCGCAGGCACATTTTATTATTGATATTTTTCCGGTCCACTTACCTTCCTGGTCCAAAATTGATACCCGCTGATTGGTGTATGGTGCTTCAATAGAAAGAACAATGACATATTCAGAAAGACAATATCTTTAGCTATTATTTTGTGTATATTCTAGTAATGTGACAATGTAAACTTGATAAGCGATTTCTCAGTAGGGGAGAGGGTAAAGTTCTGAAACGTTATCTGTACATGTACAAGTGCAGTCTTAAAAAGAAATAATTATAATCAAGTTAAGATCATTTGATGAAATAGATCAAGATTATGTTTATTTTTATCTATCTAACACATCTAACATTTTTTAAAATGTTTAAGAATATGTTAGACGATCACATCTAACAATTGTTTACACATTGTTTGCAATAATAGTTCTGAGGTATCTTAAAACCATAGGATATCAAAATGTTTATCAAAAGTCTTGCATTTCAGAATGCCGATTACTTTACCGGCTTTTTCACCTTTCAAAACAATTTAAACAACTAGCCCCGTTCACTCTGTATAAAGGATTTTTGTAAATGAAGAATACAGCATGTTAGTGTATGAAATAATGTACTTCATATTTGAGATTCTTTAAATCATTTTGTAATCAGCGCTGTTTCCCTTAATTATTATAAACTAAAAAAAATTTTCACAAACATTGGTAATTATAAATAATATCTCTGCCTGCGAAATAAACCTGAAAGTTAGAAAATAGTTTCAGATTTCAAAGCGCCAGTCCATTCACACTCAAACTTGATTAAATCTTTTTGCTTGTTTCTTGAAACCAGGAAGTAGATCTCTAAAGTCGTCACGCTCTACATGATAAAAAATACACCATTTAAATAACTCGTGTTTCAGGTTATCTACCCTAACTGTCGAGCTCGGGCCTAGTTCACCATCTTTTTGTGATTTTAAATAAAGTGTCCAACAGGACTAGTACTGTAGTAATAGTATGAATAAGAACATAAAAACGATGGGCGATTGTATTTCACATAAACAATTTTAAAGCCTTTTAAATTTAAGTGTTATTTAAAACATTGCAGTAGTCGATATATATTTGTGAGAAATACAAGATGTGAACTTTATCTTGAAAAATGGTGGAATACAAGATAATTTTGTGACGAAGATTATCACTTAATATATTTCATGTATTAACAACATCAATTCTGTTATTGTCCCCCGCTTTTGTGAAAGCGAGGGGACATTAAATCCCATTCGTCTGTCTGTCAATCTGTCAGTCAATATGTCTGTCTGTTCCTTCATAACAAAACTTACTTTAAACTTGCTAAAAACTATTGATTGAGTGGAGCTATGAGTTTCTTATTTCAACGTGTATTGCTTTTAACAAGACCTTTCTTTGGGTACTACCAAATTTGACCTTTTGACCTTGACCCTTGAGTTTGACCCACTTTTACATATATACTTTAAAAAATTTTTACTTTAGCCATGACTTTTGAACGGAAGATCCTAGAACTTTTATATTTCACATATGTATTTTTTCTGGCAGGACCTTTTATTTGATATCAACAACTCTGACCTTGACCTTCGAGATTTCTGTACTTATGAAAAAACTTTAACATTGGCCTTAACTTAAAAATGTTAAGAGCTAGGGTTTTTATACTTTACATATGTAATACTTGTGAGGAGTCCTTTCATGGGAAAACAAGAACATTGACCTTCTTACATTGACTTTGGAGTTTAGCCCACTTTTTAAAAACATTAACCTTGGCCATAACTTTTGAAGGGTTAGGGCTTTGGCTTTCATACTCCAAATATTTAATTATTGCGACAAGACCTTTCATTGGATATCGAGTAGTTACATCCTTTGAGCTTGAACTTTGCATTTGTCCTAGTTTTTAAAATCTTTAACCTTTGCCATAACGTTTTAATGGTCATACTTCACATACATGTAAGTAATACTTTCATTGGATACCAAGAATTTTGACACTTTCACCTTAACCTTGGAGTTTGACCTACTTTTTAAAATGTGGATACCAATATATTTAATTTGCATATAAGAAAAGTTTAATCTTCGCTTTGTTGCCATACAGGGTCATGAGTGTTTCACAGACGCATTTGGTTCCTTTAATCTTTAAATTGGGAAGAGATAAGGCTTTCATATTTGACATGTGCATTACCTATGAAAGGTATTTCCGAGTATGGTATGATTTCTGACTTCTTGACCTTGGCCTTCACGAATGACCTTATTTTCTTTAAAAAAAATCAACTTTAGTGATAATTTCTAAATGACATATGATAGGGCGTTCATATTTGACATCTCACCCACAAAGACACCGAAAGCGGGGAGCACAATTCTTTGAATTTGCTAATTGACAGATCAAAATTGAAGCAACAGACGGATCATTTTAGTAAACAGAAAAAAGACTGAAACTTGGGTTTCCAATGAATTTTTTTGTAATGAAAAAAATATTCTCTCGGATTCAATTCAAAAGAAAAATAAACAAATGCAAATAACAAATTCTACATCATAAATAAAGGCATCATACAATGCAAATGGCAATTATAGATGCCAATGAAAAAAAATACAATGCAAATGAAAAACTCTACAAAACAAAATTTAATGGAAAAAAAATATACAATACAGATGAAAGATTATACAATGCCGATAAGAATTTTACAATACTAATGAAAAAATATACAATACAAATGGAAGAGATCGTACAACGCAACGTTTGTCATGCAATGTATGTCTTGTACAAGTCTTGGAATAAACTATACATGAAGGGAATAAATAAAAGGTAGAAAATTCAGGAGATTTTAGAACAAATCCTAATTCTAACAATTCAATGAAAATTCTTGTCTCTGATGATCTCATAGATGTATCAACAATGCATCGCAGCATCTGTTTAATATTGATTTCCAGTGCTTAAATGAAGATATTTTTTCTTCAACAATATACATTCCAATAGATATTTTTCGATTGGAATTAGATAATCAATATCCCAATATTTCAGCTATTGAAAGAAATAAGTACGATATTTCTTCGAGCCTGTATTTCTACGTTATCTCTATCTTTTATAAAAAAGAATTAATCATACATTCAGATTAAAATGTCAAAACTTAAAAATGGGTCAAATGCTCGTTTTGCATTGATCAAGGTTTGCATATATATGACACAAGTACCTATATATCAGCGATAGAAACGTTTTTTGAATGGTGTTTTTTTTTTTTATTTGGGAGATGATGCTCTAAATAAAAGTGATCTATCCTTCATTCCATTGCCATTAAAAACATCCCTTAAATCAGTTGTAGATGAGAGCTGTTGGACGCCTGTTGAATAATATGAGGAGGCAGATGTCGGACGGGACGGCAAAATGTCTTCTGGGAGCTTAGTGTTCTTTGTTATGAAGTCGATGGATATTGAACTTTTCTTTGTATTGTCTGATCTGTCTGGATATTGAATATTGTTTTCCTGAATATAAGGGTCGTCAATGTTTCCTTGCCTATTCAATGAAAAACGAAAAGTGAATCAATAATGCCATTTATACAGTGTATAACTTTGTATGAGAAAAAAGATTAGTTTTCTTAACATAAACGTGTAACATAATAACATTCTTATATCATTTAAATAGTTAAGTTGGTTAATTTTTTTTTACCTTATGCAATACTTCTTTAAAACCACCCCAGAAACAATAAGTACAATCATTCCACAGACAAGACATGATGCAATAATAATTGCCTGTTTCTGATCAGAGTCATTACTTGTCTGGGGAGTAGATAGAAATAAAGATGAAGGACTATCAGAAGATTCCGGTGTCCATTGTGATTGTGTAGTTAGAATCTTCTCCGTTGATGCTTCCGTTGATTGGGGTTTTGGTTCTACTGAAGATTCGGGGGAAGTAGTACTTGTTGTTTGGTGCATTTTCGTTGTCGAAGAAGATTTTGACGACGATATCAATGATTCTGATCCTGCCGTTGGTGAAGTGATTGTTGGTATTGTTGTTGGGGGTTGCAATGATGTTGATATTATGGAAATTGTCATTGGAGATGTTATTGATGTTGTTGGTGTAGTTGATTTTGTTACAGGTGATGTAATCGTTGCAGATTTTGCCTGCGCTGTTGTTTGGGATGCAGTTGTTTTTTCGAGGATTTTTGTTGAAGTTGTTGTAGTTAGATCTGCAGTAGGTATGGTCGTTTCAAATTGTTTTGTGTCCGTTGAAAGATTTGCTAATGATGTAGGTATTGTTGATAGTGATGTTCTTGTAGTTGTTGGTGCAGCTGGAGCTTCAGATGTTGTTGTTGTTAATGGTGTCATAGATATATCAGATGTTGTTATTGATGCTATCGGCGTTGAATTCTGCGTTGAATTAGACGCTAGAAACAGACATTCTGTAAAAAGAGTTTATATCTGTTTCTCAGATAAAGTTTTGAAATTTGTCATCATATGATTTTTAAAAAAGTTTACAGGATATTTCAATCGGCCGAAGGATTTTTTTTTTTAACTGTGAAATCTGAATGATCATCTTCTATAGAGCTTCATCAACATTTTTGTCTCATAAGATTGATACGATGAATAAGATTAAAATTAATACTACTGTAAACCAACATTTATTCGTGTAATTTTTATTCGCCAAACGTCAGTTTGAAATCAATTTGTAACAATTAATTTGCACAGTGTCGAAACATTACTCTACAAATACTATGCAAAATGATTTGATTTATATTTACGAGTTTAAATATGTCGCGGAACTTTCGGATATTTCTCGCAAGGGAATAATATTTGGTTTAGAGCAATTAATATGTTAACTGAGTTTAAGAATTTCAAAGATCATATTGTGCCCAATAGACGTTAAAACCATGATACAATGTAACAACAACACTTTCTTTTGAAAACTCGGATAAAATTGATTATAATATTGTTTTTAGAAGTTGTTACCTGTGTTTTCTGTCCAATCAAATGAGTTTACAGACGTATTACAAACAGAACAATAATCAAATTCTTTTGAATCTCCATCCGCCACACAAGAACTAGTGCTGTTTATAAAACAATATCCATTCTGAAAGGTAAAAATATTAATATTGTAATTGCTATTCGTGTTATTATCGTTTTACTTTCCTAAATTTTTAAAGCTTACTCTGGCTAATATTGAATGCAGATCGACGTTAAAATTTACAGGTAGTTGATGCTGAGATTTCTTACAATGTATTTATTAAATGTTAGTTTTTGGTACTGTAAAAAGACCAATATCAAGAAAACATTCCAAAGTGAACAATATTGGGGTTTTTGTTTTTTGTTATACATCCTTTTTCCTGTACATGATAGGAGAAATGGCCTTAAGCCGGTTTTTAAAAGAGCAAGAAGAAACACAAGAGATTTAAAACGTATACAAACCTTAAGGGTAAAGTAAACATGACCACTATCATTGTGATATTGCTGACAAACAGAACTGTAAATTGTCACTTTGTAATCACTTGTAAATCTTATGCCATCTATTGTAATGTTTATGGTGAAATCAGTGACCCAATAGCCTCCGGAGGAATTTCTAAGTTCACAAGAACCAAGAAATAATGTCTGCTCCTCGAGGCTAGCCATATAAAAATCAGATGATCGTAATGAGTTGTCCATGTTTCTCTGAAACAAAATTAAAAAATTGAAAAATGACTTTAAAACATTGAAAAAAAAATCAATCAAAAAACATGTAAATCAAGGAAATGAACTAGAATTACCTCATTCCTCTCTGTATAGCATACTGCACCCATATTCTCGAGAAAATATGATCCTTGAAAATAAAGTGCGTTACATTCATGACTCCTCTGATCACAAAAGTCATATGAAGTTCCCGTTATCTGTGGGGGTTCACTAGAGTCAAAGGAACAATCACTTCCGGCAAATCCCTCGTGGCAGGTGCATATTCCTGGAAAATTCATTTTAATCTTATTTTTTAGCTTTTCATTCAATGAAACACTGAATATTAAGAATGATCTTGACATAATTTCCTAGGTTTAAAAAAATATTAAGCCCACACACTTTTGAATCGAAATAAAATCTGTAGTTTTAAAAAGGTGATTTGATATATTTTTGGGACTGTGCGGCATAAAATTACAGATTATTGATCCGTTTAACAGTGAAATAAAAACATTCAATTTTGGATAATGTTTAATTAAATGTTTACCGAACAATTCTGCTGATGTCAAATGCAAAATTGTATTCCCAATTTCCATACCATCATGTTTTTACCTCAAAATTGTAGGCATAAATGCATACCCCTATTAATGGTATTGTGATTTACATCTAATACTCGCTGTTGCTTCGTCTATTTAAAGGACGTAATGTTTAATAAATAAAATGGAAGATAAATATGTAAAATCTATGGTCTGCTTCTTTTAGAGATGTGTTTCCAGGCCTTCCTGAAAGATTTTCATGATTGGGAATGGGTATTAAATTGAAATTTAATTTATGTTTGGTTTTGTGATATTTCTAAAACGCTGAAAATAACAGCTAATTCGATTGTACCACAAACCGATCGTTGAATGAATAGAAATGTTTACAATAACTATATGCTAACATTATTTTACTTCGAAGACGTGGTTCAGGGCAATCTATGACCGATATTAAAAACTGTAAAAAATTAAAACACTAGAACATATGCATTCTCAAAGTTCGTCTAGTATGTAATGTTCACAATACCACAGCTTCAATGGTTAGGAAACAAGAAACTTCTCTTAGGCATTTGAATGGACAGTCATGTTTTTTTTTTTTTGTCATCAGAACAGTTTTCGCGATCACATGTATTTTTAGCTCATAGCATTTTACAATTGTATTCATATTTTATACATATTTTTATTAATCAAAGGAAAGACTTGTAGTAAAGCTTTGACCTAGAATCCCGTATTTTTCAGGAAACTAAATTGTTTGTAATTGTGAGCATAGAAATACTAGAATAAAAATATGCATATTGTTTTTCTTTTGAGAAAACATTCAGAAAATGTTCTTTGTGTCCTTTCAATCACCAGATACTTGTTTGTTCCAAACATGAAATTTCTTTAGAATCCATAGTTACCAACAATACGATTCATAATCTAGTTCAGATGTATGTTTGGTTATTTTAAACCATGTTGGTGCCTCATTTGCTGATCTTACAGCAATAATAATCCAATTTTTATGAAAGTATGTTAATCCAAAAAACATATTTAATACATGTCTTAAGTATTTGAAGTATATAAGTATAACAGTTTGTTTGAATTTAAAAAAGATTGAAATGTGTTTCGTAAGATATAATAAGGTGGTGAAAAATGAACGGAGACATAACTTTTCAGTCTACCATGTCTCCACATGGCGGTTATTTCCGGGAATAATTTACCCTATTTTGCTATTGTCTCCCTACATTTCACCTGAGCTAATTTTCGAGCTAATGTAATATTTTGTGGCTTCATAATTTGCAAAACATAAAGAAAAAAAGGTTTCGAACACATTAGTTGGGGAGACGTTGGAGGCACCAGGAGGAAGCACTATATTAAATTTTCACAATTGTGTCATCATAAATGCGCCTAAAACAGAACAGAATCAATGTCACACCCCAACAAAATTTTTAAATTATTTTTCTTTTCCCTGTTTTTATAATCACTCACCAGCATTACATTGTCCATTTTCACTGCAATTCCCAGGACAACGTGATGTCAAGATATAAGCCACATCAGGCTCTATTGTAGTAAACGTCGTGTTCAAAACGATAAACGTGGTGCAATGCTCCAATGCAGCCTCTATATGAATTTTCGTAATATTATCATCACCTGTCATCTAGAAAAAAATTAAGTGTTAACATCTTTATCATTATGTTATTAAATAAGCTACACCTTACGACTAAATGGTAAATAATCAGATAGAAACTGATAAAGGTCGATATATTACTTTCGTTATCTTTTGTCTGTTTTTAAATTCAATGGCTAAGGCATTGAATAACAAATATTTCATAAATATAAAAATGTTTATTTTTTTATATTCTAGTCTTGTCTAGATGCATCTTACCATTAAATCAAGGATGCAGTTTTCTAATGAATCATTAGAAAAACTTGGTACAGACTGAAGACAGGTTTGATAAGCAGATGATTTATTGAAAGCTTCACTGCAGATCGTTTCAGCCTGTGCGCGAGAGACAGGAAACCCAGACTCCCGTCGACTAACCTACATCAAGAGAAATATCAAAAACAGCCTGCATAATATCAAAATATATGTCATATAAAACTAATAGTATAATTGATTTGTGTTTTAACTTAGTCGCTTCCTTTTATATATTTTATCTTGCCTTATGTTGTTTCTTCTTCTGTTCTGTTTTATCCAGTTCGTATATTGATCTTTTACGTCTTTTATCAAATTTATTTTCACCAAAAATAAAGCATTGAAGTTTTCTTCCACGTTCATAATAACATGTTTTCCCTGCTGTATAAGTACACAGTGCTGTTTTTGATGTTGGGTTACATTCGCATAAAAGTCTGTTGGTGATACTCATCGAATTAATAAATCCATATTCATTAATATCTTTGTCAAAAAGATCTTCATTTGCTTCCACTCTGCAAAAATGATATTATTTTCTTAAGTAAAAACTCTCTTGCTTCAAAATGTTTTTCAAATGCATATCGACCCGACTCTTCTAGAATTGAAAATTATCTTCTATAAAACAATAAAAAAAAATGATGTCTTTCAAAGGTAACATAATTGTTTATGGAAAAAGAAAAGTTGCTAAAGTTTTTACTTTGTATAGTTTCATCAATTTTCGTTGGCATCAAATTTCGTGGATTCTGTAAAAGAGACGTCTTCGAGAATACGTAATTTCGTGGACAAAAGCATTGTCTATACAAATGAATGTCAAATTTCGTAATTCAATGGGCATTTGAATTCGTGGTTTAACTCAACAACGAAATCAACGAAAATTGGTGATCAACGAATATTGATGAAACCACAGTATAATGTTCATTCAGCTTTTGATTTGATTTTCTTTAAGTAAATACATTCCACAAGTTAACCATAAAAGTACTATCAGCAGCTGTTTGTTGAGGAGAGGTGGCGTTCCCATACAAAATCAGCTTTAACAGATTTATTTATAAACAAAAAAACAAAATTAAAACATTGAAGAAATAAGGTATCATTTCCAAACATAAATCGAGATTTTAATACAAAGTGGTAAGATGATCAAAATTCATGAATTTGATTGATTAATTTTAATAAATAGCAACCATTATTTTGGTTTCTAAAGATGATAAACAATGAACCCAACTACTTATATATAAAGTCACATTTGTGACTTTTTGAATGATATATATTTGCATGGGGATAATCATTAATGCATAACTTGTTTATTTTTATTTCAAAACTTAATGCCATACTTTTGACCCATTGGAGGCGCATTATGACATTCCTGTGAAATTATGTCAAACATTTATTGCGTGAGGACAATATTTTTTATACTCTGCCTGTTTTTTTTTTTTTTTTTATTTTTACTTTTTCATTGATATTTCGTATTGTAACTAAAATGAAAAAACAAAATCCAACATTGGATTTTTCTAGAAAATATATCTTACTTACACCCAAGACCTGGAAAAACCATCAGGGTACGTTACAATTGGGTCTGGTTGAGCATGATTACGTCTTGTTAAGTCGTTATGATACGAGTTGTCCAGACTTCCACAGAGACCCTCTGATTTCCCTTCATCAGCTGCAGAGGGATAAATTGTCACATCTAAATGTAATGTACCAGTACCCCAAGGCCATTCTCTAATTGATATCTGAACAGTTGTACCACTTGGTAAATAGATCTAAAAAGTGTTAATGAATGATTTTTCATGAAATCTTAAGCAAAACCCCAGTTTTTGCCAAATAAAAGAATTGAAAGAATGATTAAAGGTTTTTTATTCAATACAATAGAAACAATGCAATGTATGGACAACTTTTGTTACTTATATTTTGCCAAAACAATCGATGCATATGGACTTCAGCTGATCTAGACGTCACTTATAGCTTTTAAACATGATCTTAAGACTCATATTTTTTAGAAAGCATACGACATGTAATTTTTATTTTGAACAAGTTATCGAGTTTTATTGTCCTCAAACTATTTATTTGAGCACATCCTGTATTCTGTGAAATGTTTAAGTTGATCTCAAGTTTATCTTAGTCTAGTACCTTATAATCTTAGCTCACTCTTATGTTAGTAACGATCTCGTAATATAATTTTAGGTTTTATGTATGTACGATTATTGTGTATATTTAACTACTTGTATATCTGAAACACTGCCTGTTCAGCGCCTTAGAGTAATTTATTTTAAATAGGACGTTATACAAATGTCATTATTATTATTATTATTATTATTATTAATATCTCCAATACAATGGATATATAATTATTACATTTACATTTCAGTGTATATGTCCGAGGTAAAATTACAAATATCAATGTGCTTTATTTCCTCGTAAATGTACTGGTTCATCAGTTAGGCGCGAATAAAAAAAATCTCAATTAGGTCGGGGCAAATACAGACAAGAAACGGGGCTTGTAGTGCGTGGATTGGCTGAATCAAGAGCATGTAGATATTGGGAATAACTGTCAATGTTTTTCAATTTTATGGTAATCATTCTATTGGATTGCATGATAATTTTATGTGTTTATCACTCGACAAGCAAATCGATTGATCACATAATAAAATTGAAAAATAACAATTATTCCTTAAGTGATTTTTAAGAGTTAATATTATTTGAGATATTTTAAAAACTGAAGTTAGCCAATGCATACAAATTGCATTTAAATAGCACGTGTTGTTTCTCTATAAAAGGGTAACACGTTACTAAAAAGATTTTTTTTTCTCCCTTACTTAAAAAAAATGCCGTCGCTCGTCATTGTCGATGCTTTGCAAAGTTTTTACATTGCACTATCTCAGCTGCGGATCTAGATCAAAATGGTGGCATTATCGATAAAGTGCATTCTATAAAATAAGACAATATTCATATTACCTTGTAGAGTTTATCTTGTTCTCGGACCACTTTCATTACTTCGTCCTCACATAAAGGGAAATTGATGTAACGGTTGCCTTGACAAATGTCTATCGTAAAAATCTGTCTTCCAGCTCGTACAGCAACTGCACATATACATCGTGGAACTGAATACCAACGGTGACAGAGTCTGTGTTTAACATGAACCTAAAAAAATAGCAGTAAATTATATCATAAAATATGGCAAGTCTTTGTTTCAAGTAAAATATTTTAACTTAAAATATCTTATATTCACACCTCTTGGTTGCTTTCAGTGTTTCTATAAAGGATGAATTTTCCATCAAGCTGACATTCATAACCCCTGCAAGAAGTATTAAAGCAAATATTTATGTAAGACATACATTTATATAAATAAACAAATGTATAATTAACCCTTATATGTATGGAAGATAAAGTACATATAACTTGTGAATAATATACAAAAAGCTTAAAGCACGACATTCGGTTGAACTATTTTTTTTTTTTTTACAATGTTTCCACATTAACAACTCTTTCCTTGTTTTCCCCTTCCGGACATACATCTATCTACCGTACTATAAGATTTGATATAATTTATTAAGAATTCTCATGATTATAAAGACATGTTCAAAATACCGTAAATCTGGAAAATTTTACGTCGATTGTATTTTGCGAATTCGGGTCAAAATGCTGTTGATTAATTTTTACGTTACAAAATTTTGCGAATGACAACTGTTTTGTTTACATTTTCTCATTGGTAATTTATTTTTAAGAAAAATATTTTTGCGAATGCAATGAACTCGCAAATTTGCTAAAAATTTATCTACAGCAAAATTTTCCAGATTTAAGGTATGTACCGGGAAAAAATAACATTGAAAGCAATGTGATGGAAATCAAGCTTGAATTTTTGAAGTTAAATAACATCACATAGTATTAGAAATCTTACAAATTGTCAAATGTTCTCATATGCGGATCTGTAAGGGCCGTGCAACTTTTTCCTTTCCAGCTGTTCTTATCTTCTACCATTTGAATCTGTAAAAGTTTTAAATACATGTATATATTAATACTAGATTAGATTTTCTAGAAAAATAATTAACAATTAAAAAACTGCAATGTTTCAAAGTTTTATTGATTTGTGTTTTTTCTAGTAAACATGTTACTTTGTTGTTTTGGTCTTACCGGGAGATCAGGAAAAGGGAGCTTTCCAAACATATGGCCAACGACGCCACTCCCACTAGTTGACGTAAGCTGGAGCGTTATAAGATGTGGAATATCAAACGCAGCAGTGTTTTCATTTACAATTTCATAGTTAATTACTTGATTCCAATTGGTGGGTGTATCATATTGGACCCTGTCGGGGTACGGAAATCCTTTAATTTTTTTGGAGCAGCTGAACCCATTAACTAAAGCTCCATTGCACTGCGTAGTTTTAGCAAACAAATCTAATTCTACAGGAGTAGCGTCTAATACTATGTTGCCTAGCATCAGCGTATCTGTCACGAACGGCACTGTTGGCTGTAACTTTATAAATGCTCTGCCTCCTCGATTCATAACAATGGGGAGCTCACTCAATATCTACAATTGATAAAAAAAAATAGAATGTGAGGATTTTTTTGAACTTAAGCTACTGTTATTGAACGTTTGTAGAGATAAAAGCATGTACATTTTTTTTTTAATTATTATTGCATAATGTTGTTAATACCTATTCGAGATGAAAAGAAAATGTAATTTTCATTGACATAAAAGCAAAGATATGATAAGGATGTCCAAAAAATATCAAGCTGTTCTCTGAACTACTTAATAGATATAAAAGATTAATATTACGTCAAGTTACTGTTTACTTAAGCTGACATGACGTGAAAGATGACAAAAAGTTAACATTCATTTCACAGGGCATTTAGATTTTTCGGCAAAATATTGAATGTAAAACGCTCCCTTTATACATCCATAAAAGAGCTTAGAATTTATGAATCGTCTTAAGGTTTGACTGGTACAAATGATTAATAAGAATCAATTGTAGGAATTCTATTTGGATCTACAAGAAAGTATGTCCTCTTACTAAATTTTGCTGAGGAATTTTATCTTGTTCATCCATTTTTGTGAAAGTGATATAGAGTAAAAGATAAAAAAACACCCCTTCTTACGTTGGTAATTAAAAAAATTGTACGATAATTTCTTAACAAGTAATATTCAGACTCCCCTAACACTTTATATGTATTGGAGATCAAGATCAATAATTGATCTACTTAACAAACTTTTCACAATAATTTTGTTTTGCACTTATGCCGATTGCAATTTTTGTGCAACATTTAAGGATATTGTAAATTTCTGTCACGTAGTCAACTATGTCATATAACATTACAAAAATGCTTAATTATAGCACATGATTAAACTCCCATCACAAGCTGACAGCAAACTCAAACAACGGTTACAGATAAAAAGTAATATCTAGCTCAAAATAAAATGTATATTTTGAATGCATTTTAAGCCTTTGTACAGCCTTATCATAATTGCGACTGCACATTTTTTCTTTTACCTTAACTCCTACGAAAAATAAGGGACTCTCTTTTGATGGGCAGGATGTTCCTGTAGTGGACCCCATAACTTCAACGGTACAGTGCACCTTGATTGATAAAAGGTTAGAAATTATTACATTGTACCTATCAATCATCTGTATTATAGATCATTTTGGCAAACGTATAAATATTCTGGATAGGTTTTCAATTATCGATCTTCTCAACTTTATACACAAACATTCTCGACGATAGTTAAAGTCCAGGCTTTTTAATATAATTGACAGCTGTTTTTTCATTAAAAATTAGACTCGTTAATTCACATTTTCATTGACCATTTCCAAAATTATTTTGTTAAAAAAAACTTTGATTGTACATAGAATTGATAAAGAGTTGACATCAAACAGATAATTCAGTGTCTGATCGACAATTGTACGTTGTTTTTGGAGAACATAATTTCCAACAATCAATACAAATTTTGTACGTGAAAGTAGAAGATACTTGCTGACCTTCAACTCGACAAATCTGATATATGAACGACGTGTTATCAATTGAACATGGTCATTACTATTCTTCTGTCAATATGATATATCATCACGGACCGTGAGATTAATGAAAAAACAGAGTCTGGCACATTTGTTTGATATTTGGGTATCTTACCCGAAAAGACGGTGATGGTAATCTAACAACCAAGCTTTGTAATAAATGTGGTGACTTTTACGTCTCCATCATCATTTTTCCTTACTTATGCATCAATAAATCTTTATCACCTGCATACTGCGTTCATATATCTCCGTTGATCTAATACGCAAGACACGCAAGAGGATGCTCTACATATGACCAATTTTAAAACAAGATTATTAATTGACAAACAAGATGATGAAGCAGGAATATCAACTGCCTCGTTATAAGTGATCATTTTATAAATTCTACGATCATGACAAGGAGCACACGAAAAGTGTGACCAGTGAGCAAGGGATGCTTACTCCCCGATGGTACATGATTTCACCTCTGATGTTTCGGATGTCCGTGATTCTTTTGTTCTTATTTTGTATTGTTTTGCAGACTTTTAATCTTAACCGTATGTTCAGTTCATTTCATTTTCTACAATGTATAACCAAATCCATTTGATAAGTGTAGACAACTTACCCATACATTAAGTGTTTCGATGTGATTGGCCATTTCTTTTGCCGAAAAAGTGGCTTTATTTCTTGTTGAAGAAGTGACAACCTGTGTTTGGATCTCTTTTTTGTCAATATACCATGTTATTTTATAATTCAAATTTGGAGTTGGTAACGGGGCAAAATTACAAATCAGATTAAAGTAAGGCGAATGACGAACAATTCCTCGATTATTAGGTAGTGAGGAATCCCACATGACATTTTGATAGGAAACGGAGACATCTGTGACTGTTTGAGGAATACCTAATTCAAAACGAAAATAATAAATTTGATACGATATTGATTTTTAGGTATTTCTCAAAATACATAACAAAAAGATCTGGTAAAACAATTATAAGATTAGTAATTCAAACAAAAATCAAAACACAATGAAAAATTTGATCGACGGTGATAACTTCAAAATGAGAGATTAAAAACTCATTTTTGTTATATATCTTACATAACCCTGACAGATTGCATGACTAAAAGATAGACACAGTAATAAAAAAAACCGTATTGAAATTGAAAGATTTATATTGCACATTTTATTTCCGTAACAAAGAGTATGTTCAGAATGGGTTAAAAAGGATTTAAATCGCCCGCGTCTGCTCTTGTAACGCGTAGTAAGGAATCGATCCTTACTCTGAGGGTTCGTATCCCATGGGGGACGTGAAGACTTGTTCTTCAGCTGAAACCGTCAAAACCGAGATCCAGTGTCGCAGTAGGTGCTGGTACTTTACTATTAAATATATGTAAACACTAACTTTTGATAGTATGCATACGCACCTGTAAGCAAGTTTTGTCCAATGTGAAAACCACTTGCAAGCAAAAACTTTTCTTTTGATATACCGTAGAGATGATAAATACTTACACAAGCCCACAATTGTTTACATTTCAATTATATTTAAGGTCAGACGAGAGGTTCATCAAAAGTATTTAAGGAAAAGCAATTGTTTTCTAAGAGTTTGTTTATTTCACATGCATTACAATGTCACTTGTATGCAAAAGAATGCAATGAAGTTGTAATCCCTTAAATTGATGTATAAGGTGCACGTGGTTATTTTTAGAGCAAATGGAGATTTTAATGATACTTACAACCGTCTGCACGTTCTGAAAATCAAATTAAATATTATTTTTTTCAATATATGTTTTTATAACGTTAATGACATTTAAGAAAATGTTAATTTTTAAACAGAGAAATATTGCATTTTTTTTACAGAATAACTTATCCAAGAAAATAATGAATCAAATATTAAACGCTCATGAAGAATTCTTTTCAAATGCAGCATGAATAGGAAACTTACCGAAGCAGTAAGCCGAAGAACATCCAGTTGTTGGTATAAGTTCAAAGACAAGAAAATCATTGCACTTTTTTACACGAATCTTGTGGTCTTTGGCACAGGTGTCACCGAATTCCACCTTACAGGCAGTCACTTCAGCTATAGTATTTGTGACTGTTGGAAGGGGATCTGTAATGATGCATTATAATCAGTTTCAAATCCCTAATAATTTGCCGAGGCTCATTCTTTGCAATACATTTTTCATAATGAAATCTTAGGATTTTGCACTGAAGCAAAAATAGTTGTATCTTTTTTAAAAAATGGCATACAAAACTTTAAAAACATAGAATTTTAAACTAAGCAATCACAATTCTGTGTTCAGAATATCACGTGAAAAGTTAGTTCTTGCTCTTTAGATGATGTACTCAACGAATAAATGCCACCTTATTATCCTGATTTTTTTTTAGAAACATCCAAATATGGTATCCAAATGATAATTTGAATGTTTGTATTTACTATTTACCCTTGATCCAGTATGGATACAAAGTTCCACAGGACAACAAATCTGGAGCTGTTGTTGGCATAACTTTCGAACCAACTGAATACCATTTCTTCACTAGGTCGTAATCGCAAAGAGGTGTAGCATCCATTTGATAGGTTGGGTGTCTTTTGTTCATATCATTCAGTGCTTCAGTTGTGTCACATGGATCTGGAGTCTGCAATTCTAGCAAAAATAAAACAAAAAAACGTTTGTTTAGTAGGAAAAGCTGCAAAAGTGAGGTACATCTACATTATGTGAAATAAATGGAACACAAATATTTAAGGCTTACCTGCATATTGTATACAGAGGAATAGCATTAACAATATGTATGACTTGGATAAGCTACACCAATGGTAGCACACCATTGTAGCTTGTTTTCTGTTATGCGTGAATCTGTAATATATTTCTTTTATGTATTAGTCAAGTTTATTAAAAGTCAAGGTTATTAAAAAAAAGGAATCCCCGAAAATTTCCAATGATGCAACAGTATTTTTGCGCACATTGCATCACAGAAATATTTGTTCTGTAGTAATTGATAGCTGTCGAAAAAGCTTATTATAAACTGAGCCAATTCATGTATATTTAACGTCCTTCAAATGAATACATTACAGCTTTAATTATTGATTGCATGAAACTTAAATTCTTTTTTTCGTATTTAGTCGGTTTAAAAAATATTGGGAAACACAAATATACATTAATCATTGCCCTTCGATTGGATGCTTAAAAACCAATTATAAGATCAAGAACGCTTTACTTCCTTGTCGACAGATATCATCTGTATTAAGTTTAAAGTGCAATTAGATGCACAACTACTGACAATACGCACTACGCAGCACTGTTAAGGCTTAATATAGAACACCAAACACTAACGTATCTCGACGGTATGTACCGTATTGCCTGTAAATGAATACCATCACTTGCTTTTTATATATTTTGTACATGTATTTATCAAAGGCGGATGTATTATCTTTGTATTATCTCAAAATCAACAGGAAAAACCACGAATTTGCCCCCCCCCCATTGCACCAGGGCTTCGTCCTGGACCCGCTTGGGGCTTTCATGTATATGATATGAATAAATATTTAGACAGTTTTACTACTAGCACTCATTTTCTACAGTTATTTTTTACTTCTTAGTTAGATATGAACGACCCATATCGGGTTGTGACTTTGACTGCTGTTGTACAAGAGGATGTACTGACACACACACACACACACCCTGACGTGCGCATGTTTCTGAATTTCTTGTATGCCATTGCATTGACATATGTAATTGAAAACAAAAGATTAAGAAATAAAAAGAAAAGCCAATTTTTTTTAATTCCGCACATTTTACTTGAAATTAAATGTTACATGTTGAGGAATTTGTCCATGCATAAGGACATTTTCTTTTCTAATTCAGCATTCTGGAGAAACCACTCTAGGTAGTTTTCATAGCACATTCTGGCTAGTTCAGAAGTGGACCATTTCTTCCTCAAGGTTTGCTGTTGCTCGATCTCAGAATCCGTATCATCATCGTCAGATAATGGTATTGCTCGTTTCCTATCTGGTTGATAGCTTGTTGATGCGGTATTTTTGGCTCGAACTGTGGTATCCTTAGCAGGTACGCATGCCGTTTCTGGCTTACTCCATGTACATGGAATTTTTCTATAAAAGAAGTCTTAATTTAGGTATTGATTGCGAATGTGCATGTTCTATGTGCCATACGCACACAGGTGTGTGTGTGATGGTCTGTGAGTAATAATTCTGCTAATGTTTCTTCAGAACAACATTACACAGAAAACGAAGGATTGGGTTCCTCTTTGTCTTAAATTTGTGCCGAAAATATATATCTTCCTCGCGTCTCCCTCCTCCCAGCGATAGTTTCAGGATAGAGTCCAGTGCACCAGCAAACCCTGCTATATGGGTCCTAAGAGATACTTACCGAGACCTAAGGTCGAGGCCCTTTGAGTTCTGGATACTGAGTGGTGAGGCGATTGATTCATTTCTAGAATTAATGAATCGAGTTTTTTTATACGTTGAGTTGCATGGAAACATGAGAAATGGAGAGTTAATGAGTTTAGAAAATAGAGTTTTAATGACTTTAATATGGTTCAGGCATTACCCAACTTATCCATTGCTTTCCCTATGCTTAGGTGCAAGTACTAGTACAGCTAGTGTACGCTACATTTTGAAGAAAATATGGTTTATGCTGTGGGACATATTGGCTTCAGAAATTCCCTGGCCAACAGCAGCAGAATGGTTATCCATGAGAGGTCGCTGGGACAACATGCAAAACAAAGTGAGTGCCATAGATGGAACATCACATGAGATTTATATCCACCAAACGGAGCTTCAGCAGTAATTTTAAAGTGGACACAGAAAATTTCACTGTATCCATACACAGGTAAGAATTTAAAATCAAATGTCTCCTTTATCAAAAATGAACATTTGTAAATAACAATTCAAATCTATATGTATACGAGGGCCGTTCATTAAGTAATGCAAGAGACAGTATATCATAATAATTGATGAGGCATTTAATTTTATTTTTTCACAGTTGAAAAGTTCTATGAAAGAGGTACTAAACTCAGAAAAAAATCCATCATTTTTTCTACTGTCTTCGCAAAGAAATTCACTTTTAAAATAAGCATGGTCATTAAACTGAGCTAAAAACTGTTTATAAATTATCACTGCCAAGAAAATGAAAATAACGGTGTATGTGAAAATTGTGCTTTTTACATAAATCGCCGAGAAACTTATTATTTATAATATGATTTTATTTGTAGAAAAAAGTTATCTTTATTGCTGTGTACTTTTCATATGGATACTATAATTCAGAAGGATAAAAATAGAGTCAAAATATTACAATCAATATGGCTGATTGAAATTTGGGGGGACACCAAAAATATCAATGTTATGTGCCACATGATATCTGAAAATTCTAAATTTACATGGAAAGACATCGATAAGATACTAAACACTAAATCATCACAGCATTTTGTAGAATTTTGACAAAGAAAAAAAAATTAACAACATTTCTATCAGATAGGTGCCCTTCTTTCCTACAACGCAGCTAGGATAAGGCTGCTCGTAAAATATCAAACTGTTCAAACTGTAGTTACTTCTCTGAACTACCTAGATATGACGTCATAATAGAATATGACGTCAAGTCACTGTATACTTGAGCTGACATGACGGGGAAAGTGTCATAATTATTACACGGCATGTAGATTTATTATGGGGATTTGTGTTTAATTTAAGAGTAAGTGTTGTTTTTTAAGCTTGTGTGTGCTGTTAAAATGTTTAACATTTGATATTTAAAAGTATCTATTCCTTTTACTTGTCCGATATGCATATATTGAAGCAATAGCAAAAGATTATGTTTGAAACGATCCCCTTACACTTCCGTAGACAGAGTTAGAATTTATGAATCGTGTTTATATTGGATTGGCACAAGTGAAAGAAAAGGATAAATTGAAGATATTCTGCGTGAATCTAAAAGAGAAGTATGTCTTCTAACTGAATGTTGCTGGGGGATCGTATGTAGTTTATCCGTTTTTGTATAAATCGCGATAAAGTGTGGAAAATACCCCTCTTTACGTTGGTGATATAATTTATCGTAAAATATTTTCCTAAGAAGTAAAAATGAAACCTGCACCCAGCACTTTTTTATGTACCAGAGATAACGATTAATTGATCTATGTAACAAACTTTGCACAGTATTTTCTTTTTGCACTTGTGCCGAGGTGATTTTTGTGCAACATTTAAGAATATCAAAAATGTCCGTCACGTGATCAACGCAGTCATCTGACATCACAAAAATGCTTTATTATAATACCTTATTAAACTGTTACCTCAAGTTGAATGCAATTTCAAACAAGGATCGCATATTGAAATTGAAATCAAGCTCAAAATAAACTGTATATTTTTAAGACATTTTAAGCCTTCGGACAGCCTTATCATAACTGCGAAATGCCTTGGAGAAAACCATGCGGTCAAAGTGACAATGGTTAATTTGAAAAAAAAGTTGTTTTTTTAAGAAACAAATATAAGATAAACTTGCTTGATAAATGGCAAATCATAGGTACACTTTTTTATACCCAAATCAAGATGATTAAAAAGAAAATGTGGAATCAAAGAAAAGATGTTCTTTTATTATGTTAAAGAGAAACAAGTGCTCCAAACATGTTTTATTAGTTTTTGGGTACATGTATTTAGAGATATCCATTAGAGCATGTACATAAATACAAAAGAAGGACTAGCAATGGTAACTTTCATGTTCAAATTACACCAAGTAAAGTTAAGCAGATTTCTTGCAAGAGCAGTCCAAATTTAGGTGACCAGGGTATTTTTCCGGTGCCTAACAAGGCCGTTGCATACATGTATAAGCTTATAGAAATAATTAAAATGTCGAAGAAGAAAATGAAGTGAACAGAACTTTCCCATTGATCATATTAGATAGATCTAAGACATTGTGAGAACTTTTTATTCCAAAAACACATGAAAACAGTGAAAGGAAGATTGTACAACTTCAGATATGTCATGGGAAATAATATTCATCAGTGCCTTTGGGGCATCTCTAAAGATGAGTATGCTGGGGTTTTCTGTGCATGGATACAAAGACATCATACAATTGTAAAGGGTAACAGGGAATGGCTTGAAGGATTTAAACTATTAAGAATATGTTTTATGTACTTTTTCATATTTTTAGATGACATGTTGCATTATTTATTGAACGGCCCTTGTATATTTACATTCACTGAATATTTCCACCTTTATTTCTTAGGAAAACTCATTACGTTAATCAGTGCATAAAATACACAAGCCATGTCACCTGTACAGATTTCTTGATCAGTGGCTGTTCCATCAATGAAACGTAAAAAAAAAACAGACGAACACTCACATTGATGAAATGACACAGTAATTGTTATTTCCATTATGAAACTCTTTATAAAAGTCGTCTGACGGGGACAGCATGAAGTTGAAGATAATACAAAATATGCATATCTCAATCCAATATTAAACGTTAAAAGTATTTTTCAATCCGATTAACGAATGGATAAACTAATAGACATATGCAAGATAGAGAGAACCCTAAATTCATTACACATTAATTAAAATACGACTTTTTCGACGGATGCACATTATATTTAAAGAAAGATATGGAGATAACGAACAGTATTCAATCTCAAAGTCCATAAAGCAATATCAAATAAGACAAAGCAATCACGGACCCCTGAAACATCAGAGGTGGGATCAGGTGCCATGGAGGAGTGGGCATCCCTTGCCGACCGGTCACACCCGCCGTGTGCTCCCTGTCATGATTAGGAAATAACGAAAAAAAATTCGTCGCCAATTCAGTGTATAAATAATGGAATAACAGTTGGTATGAAAAAGTCAGTCAGCATTTGACTCAATGATAAATTGTATTTGCTGAAAGGTCATTGTATCGACTATAGAACCTACAGAAATGATGACTTTAAACGAGACTGATGATATTCTTCTTTCGTCAACTTGCATGTCAATAATTTACTTCGTTTTAGAAATTGTTCATGTGTAGAGCATGCTCTATTGTATCGAATCAACTGAGATATGTATACTCCGTATGCAGGTGATGAGGGTATATTGCTGCATAATTATGTAAGGTAAGTTGACAGAAAAGTTAAAGTCATCACGTTTATCATATAGCTTTGTTGTTA
>NW_026925353.1:0-26082 GCF_032062105.1 Saccostrea cuccullata | reverse complement strand
ACGAAATAATTTGAAATTTTGAACATAGCCATGCATTACAATATCCTACAACATGATATATAGAAAAATTCATGAAATCACGTGCATGCACGTGTGCTGCAATCTGATTGGCTGAAACTTTAAATGGCTATATCTCCTTTGTTTTTTGACGAAATGCTTTGAAATTTAAAACATAGTCACGCATTAGGATATCTTGAAATATGATATACAAAAAATTTCAAGAAATCACGCGCATGCACGTGTGCTGTAATCTGATTGGCTGAAACTTTGAATGGCTATATCTCCTTTGTTTTTTGACGAAATGCTTTGAAATTTAAAACATAGTCATGCATTAGGATATTCTACAATATGATTTAGAAAAAGATTCTTGAAATCACGTGGATGTATGTGTGCTGCAATCTGATTGACCGAAACTTGAAATGGCTATAATTCCCTTGGTTTTAAACCAAACAGGATGGGATTTAGAACATTGATAGATATAAGGGCCTCCTACAAGAGGGTATGGTCATCATGCACGTGCACGCATGTGCGTGCATTTGGAACAAGTGAAATTAAATATACACTTAAATGAGTGATTTTTTAAATACTTTTGGACTAAATGCTTCAATATAAAGTATATTTAAATATATAGAAAGTGTAGACAAGATTATATGATCATTACGCACGTGCATTCACATGGGCACGCATGCAATGTTAAAATTTGAATATAATTGATATCCTTTTGGGAAAACGTTGTTAAAGTAAACAATGCACAGATGTTGTCTTATTTAATGAAGCTTACAGGGAATATGGCATCAAAAGGGATTTGGGGGAGCGTTTGGGGAACATCTGTAACGGTTCCCGTTACAATTAGCACTAGTTATTATTATTATTATTTTTCTTCTTCCTAGGAAAATTTTGTCCACGAGTGATCTTGTAAACTACACATCCGACTTAGGTGAAACCTTTTTAGGGTCAGTAGGCATGTTATGTAGAGTTGCCGAATAAAGGTCATTTTGCGCGCACGTGCTTGCAAGAGCGCGCACGTGCAACACGTGAAATGACCAATATAATGGATATTGCCGGAACTTTTCTATTTTTTGATGAAATTCTTGAAACTCATAATGTAAGAATACTTTAGTAGTATAAACAAGATGGCATGGTAAAAATAGGAAGATCTCACGCGCATGCACGTGCGCTTCGCTCTGATTGGCTGAAACTAAAGTCTCACTATCTTTCTTGTTTCTTGTCATAATCCTTTGAAATTTTGAACATAGTCCTACATTATGAAGATCTACAGCATGATATATAAGAATTTTCATGAAAGCATGCGCATCGCGCGTGCTGCAATCTGATTGGCTGAAACTTTAAATGGCTATATCTCCTTTGTTTTTTGACGAAATTCTTTGAAATTTAAAACATAGTCATGTATTAGGATATCCTACAATATGATATAGAAAAAATTCATGAAATCAGCGCATGCAAGTGTGCTGCAATCTGAAACTTGAAATGGCTATAACTCCCTTGTTTTTCAACCAAACAGGATGGGATTTAGAACATAAATAGATATAAGGGAATACTACAAGAAGGTATGGTCATCATGCACGTACACGCACGTGCGTGCATTTGGAACGAGTGAAATTAAAAATACACTTGAATGAGCAATTTTTAGTACTTTTGGACTGAATGCTTTAATATATAGCATATTAAAATATATTGATTATTTAGACAAGATGATATGGTCATAACGCACATGCATTCACATGCGCACGGGTGCAATGCTAAAATTTTAATATAATTGGTATCCTTCTGGGAAAACGTTGTTAAAGTAAAAAATGCACAGAGTTTGTCTTATTTAATGAAGCTTACAGGGAATATGGCACCAGAAGGGAGTAGGGGAGCGTTTGGGGAACATCTGTAACGGTTCCCGTTACAATTAGCACTAGTTCATGTTGTTTTGCCAAATAGATAAAGATTTAGCTAATGACAGAAATACAGATGACAGATCTAGAATGATTGATTTTCAAACAATACCAAAATATTCATTCAATGCGTAAATGAACTTCAAAATGGTTCAAATACTCATAACTGTAAATTATTCTTATTGCTCTGAACTTCTGTTTGATTGTGACATTTCATTGATTTTCTTTTTGAAATACAATGTTTTTATTCTATAATATTCCACTTCTTCCTTTAGCTTGATTATCTCCTGGATGTACTTATCCCTCTCCACCTTAAAGGTCTGAATCTCCTCGCCCTCCATATTTTTCCTCCTTTTGGATGCCTTAGTCGAGATAGTTGATGGCAGGTGTAAATCAATAATTTGACCAAACTGGGTGCTGTCATCTATAGGAACCTCAATATTTGTGCATGAAATACCTAAAAGGAATATAATGAAATGTAATACGTCCTTTTAAATGATAAAAATTTCCAAACATAAAAAATGCATCATTCATATAATTATACTCTACTCATTTACAGTGCTCATACATGCTGGCCAACATTTAAAAGTTGAACAGAACTTGAATTAATCAAATATGTCATTCATTTTTTCACAAATTGTAACCTGTCTACATTGATATCTGGTTTTCCATGCCTTGGCAATAGATTTGAATGAAATATTGAAATGTGCAGTGTATTCAGATTAATAAGGCCAAAAAAATAGTCTTGTTTCCTGATACCAGCCTGAAAAAAAATAGGGTAGGTAGGTAGGAAAATTATTTTATTTTTTTATCTTATATTTTTCTGACAGTATTTCTTGGATGTGAACTAATACAAGATCAAATTAAACATGTCATAGGTCAATATTGCCTTTTCAAATTAAATTTCATGTCTTTTGATGCACAACTCAAGTGGTATTTTATGAAAGTCCATATTTAAAACATAGAATTTTATGAAATACCACTTGAATATATGTATTTTTTCAGTTTTGGAACATGAAATTCCAATAAATCCCGATTTTTTTCCCCAAAACTAAAAAAAAAAACTTTAGGGTCGAATGCAAAAAAAATGGGTAGGTCGGGTAGCAGGAAACAAGACTATTTTGTTTTGGCCTAACAAATGTTTTACCACATAAATTGTCTTCGTTGTTGGGGGCAAGTGAAGACGTACCCGCTACACCAGTGGCAGTACTGCTAAAGTCTAATGCAGGTGGTACAATGCCAAGAATTACTGCAAATGAATAGTACATTGTTTTAAAAAAATTGACATTCATGTTTGAAATATTATGACAATTCACCGATAGTAATATTAGTTACACATTTCTTTAAATAGTTAGTATTTCCAATTTAAAACTAAACTGTTTAATAATCAATCTGTGAAGAATACAACATAGATATTTTACACAAATTAAAAATCAAACTTTATGACCGTTCTTGTTTTAAATACCTTCCTATGTATCATGACCAGAGGACAGACCACAAAGAGTTGGTCTATCCTCCATGCTGTTGAGCAGTTCGGTCTCCACTGGTGTAGGGGAGGAAGGTTTAGGACCCCCCCCCCCAGTTGATGGACGGCGCAGAGCATCTGACTTCTGTTTTGCTGTAATAATGCATTAAAAATACAAAATTTTGTTTAAACATCTAATTTACTGGATATGACTTTCAAATTTAACATTTCCATTATATATAAATATAGTCATATTTAAAATTAACACTTTAAGCTAATCAAAATTTCATTTTCAAAAATTATTTAAAATTCTCAAAATCCAAACTATCATATTAAAAAATAATTCCACTTTTACAATGTTTATTTATATTTCATATAACAGTTACACATGAAATTAAAATATTTATAAGTATATTACAGCTGTATTTTTTTTTCGATCTGTGAAACTTCATTGTCTATTGATTTTACAGCAAATTATTGTGATAATTCATAACTACTTTTCTCTTCATATTTTAAAAAAATAATCATTAATTTTAACTAGTGCTAATTGTAACGGGGACCGTTACAGATGTTCCCCAAACGCTCCCCAACTCCCTTTTATAGTCATATTCCCTGAAAGCGTAATAAAATAAGACAAACTCTATGCATTTGAGACTTTAACAACGATTACCTAAAAGTGTACCATGTTCATTCAAATTTTATCATTGCACACGTGCGAATGCGTAATGACCATGTCATATTGTCTACACAATCTATATATTTTAATATGCTAAATATTAATGTATTTAATCCAAAAGTATAAAAAAAACAAAAAAACGCTCATTCAAGTGTATTTTTTATTTTACCCATTTCACGTGCACGCAGACATGAGCATGGTGACCATACCTTCTTGTAGAAGTCAATTACATCTATCTATGTTCTAAATCTCACCCCGTTTGGTTGAAAACCAAGGGAGTTATAGCTGTTCAAAGTTTCAGCCAATCAGATTGCAGCCCACGTTTACGCACATGTATGCATGTGCATGGTGACCATGCCTTCTTGTAGAAGTTCATTATATATATCTATGCTCCAAATCCCATCCTGTTTGGTTGAAAACCAAGGGAGTTATAGCTGTTTAAAGTTTCAGCCAATCAGATTGCAGTGCACGTACACGCACGTGTATGCATGTGCATGGTGACCATACCTTCTTGTAGAAGTCCATTATATATATCTATGTTCCAAATCCCATCCTGTTTGGTTGAAAACCAAGGGAGTTATAGCTATGCAAATTTTCAGCCAATCAGATTGCAGCGCACTTGCATACACGTGCTTTCATGATAATTGGTATATGTCATGTTGTAGGATATCGTAATGCATGGCTATGTTCAAAATTTCAAAGGATTTCGTCAAAAAACAAGAAAGATATCGAGACTTTAGTTTCAGCCAATCAGAGCAAAGCGCACGTGCATGCGCGTGAGATCTTGCTATTTTGACCATATCATATTGTCACTGCCACTAATATATCCTTATATTATGAGTTTCAAAGAATTTCATCAAAAATGCAAAAAGTTATGCCTGTATCAATTAAATCGGTCTTTTAACGTGTTGCACGTGCGCGCTCTTGCAAGCACGTGCGCGCAAAATGACCTTTGTTCGGCAAATCTACATAACATGTCTACTGACCCTAAAAACATTTTACCTTAGTCAGATGTGTAGTTTACAAGATCACTCGTGGACAAAATTTTCCCAGGAAGAAGAAAAATAATAATAATAATAAGAAACAGAGTAAAAACAATATGTTCCCCAACTTCGTTTGGGGAACATAAATATCATTTCATATAGGTATTAATATTTAGGGTAGATTTTAGATTTCTTATCGATAAGGAATAAATAATTCCTACCTCTTTGCTTGATATTTGCATACTGTTTTCGTACTTCTTCAGTACTTCTATTCATTGTCTCTGAGATACTGTAAAAGAAAAGACGTCCCTTTTGAATTTAGCAGTAAATAAAGACAATTCATTTATAAAGGTGTGATGCCAAATAATATATTTTTTTCAGAAAATCAAATGAAATTGGATATGATGTATATGTGTACACTACCATTTCTTGAAAAAAATTAATTAAATAACTTATTACATGGTTTCATGTATGCTTCCATGTAATTTATAATGTTGATTGACCTCGATTATTAGTTCATACTTGCTCAACAATTATCAACCCATACATTTCTAACACAGAACAGAAGAAAATCCAAATAGACATTGGAAATTGGAATTCCCCTTGATACAATGTACGTCTGAAAACTAATTATAGCAAATAAGAGGAATAACTCTAATTCTTAAAAAAAAAAATCCGAGGCAATCGTTTTCCATTAAAACAATAGTAATGCATTTTACTTATGCATATATAGGCTATATATTTTCACATGTTTCATGATTAGGCACCTGTAAAATACATTGCAACGTGGTACTTAAGCATTCACCGCCTCTGCCACCTCCTCCCAAGCCTCCTCTTTTATCTTGACATTTTTGACACCCCCCGGCCCCTTCATCTTATCGAAGAGGCGGTCCTCACGTCATCGGACCGCCTCAACCAAAGCTAGTTTTTCTTTCTTGGTCCAGTTTGGCCGGCGGGGTGTCTTAGACGTTGTCTCTTCCATTTTTTTGGCGCTTTATGGTGTTGCAGACGATGATTTACATTGGATACTATAACCGGAAGTAAAGAACAAGGCCGCTTATGCGACGTTGAAAAAAACTCAGTTGAGAAAAAAAATAAACTTAGCTGAGATCTGACTGAGTTTCTTTCGAGAAACGCGATTTGAGAAAAATCTTAGCTGAGTTTTTTCTCAGGATTTGAGATTGAACTTGAGTAAAAACTTAAGATTTTTTCGAGAAATCCAAGCCTGATATTTGTAAATTTCTAAGTTCAAATGATAAAAGTAAGAGAAAGACCCTTGATAATCAAATCAACTGAATTTACTCATGAATGATAGAAAATTAGTAAATAGGATACAAAATTCATGGAAAAATCTTACTGAATTCACTGCTTTAGTGTTATTTGGTTGTTGTACGATATGATATTTGTACAATGTGATAAATACACTTTCCAAAGCTCGAAATTCCGGTTATAAGAACATTCTTTTCTATTCATAAGCTATCACATCCATTCAGTAGAATAGACATTTCAAAGGTATAGCGTTAAGAACTACTTGTAACGTTTGGCGCGACATTAGTATATAGTAAACAAATGGTCTGATGTAGAAATCAATAGAAGTACAGAAATACATGTAGACAACATTGACATGCCTGTAAATGGAGTTGCATGGAATAAAAAGTGGAATACATATCGAATAAAAGAAAGTAAACAGTATCATTTGTTCAACAGTAGTAGATAGGGCTGGGTATTGGCCAGAGATTTCGTATTGCGATATATTGCGATATTTTTAATTGTATTGCAATATATATTGCAATATTTTTAATGAAAATAAAATGGCATTTTCTTCTTATATTAACTTTCATTTATATGCAGAATGTACATAACTATGATAATTTACCCCCCCCCCCCAAAAAAAATCTTGTTGATTTTTGTTAAGCTGTGCTCTGAAATACACCCATAATACAGCTTCTGTCTTACTGTTTGGCTTCATAACAAACCTTTCTAACATTTATTTTTATACTTAATGTTAAAATTCCTTAGTCTAAGAATTTTGCCGAAATATCGAAATTACAAAAAGGTATTTCAATACGATATTTTTTGTCATTGTATTGCAATATATTGAAATATTGATATTTTTGCCCAGCCCTACTAGTAGATTATTATGTTCCCCAAACGAAGTTGGGGAACATATTGTTTTTACTCTGTTTCTTATTATTATTAAGGTCTTCCGTCTTCAGCGGAAGACCTTCTTGTTATTCTTAGGTTTCTTTTCCACTATTTTTATTAAGGTCTTCCGTCTTCAGCGGAAGACCTTATTGTTATTCTTAGATTTCTTTTTCACTTTTATTATTATTATTATTATTCTTTTTTTTCTTACCGATTTTGTGCACGCGATTTCTCGGAAACGGCTCGATGGATTTCCATGAAACTTTCAGGATTTATGTAACATTACTTGAACCTTGTGCATCTTTTTTCGATTTCGATGACGTCACTTCCGGTTTGGAGATATTGTCGATTTTGCGATTTTTGAGTGGTCAGGTTGTCCGCCAACGTTCTCAGAAATGGCTATACATAGAAACGTGAAATTTTCCGGTATGATAGTCTTAAGTCTGTAGATATGGGAAAATGATTTCATTTTTTTGGAAGTGCCGCACGTCGGCGCTGGCTATGGCCCAAAAATTGTCCTTTCGCGAATTTCAAAATTATTGACACCTTTTCTACGATATCTTTTTACCTGGAAATATTTTGTTAAAACATATAGAACAAAAGAAGTGTAGAATCCCAAGATCTTTCAAATGATATCTCGAAAAAAGGGCTGGCCCCTAAAATTAAGGGCCTAGAGTGGTCGAACGTTTTTCTTTTATATCTCAAAAAGCATTGAGAATTTGTAATACATCAAAGAAGCAAAGTTGTTTATAATGTCAAGCTCAATTTACTGAGGGAGTCAAAATACGTCCGGCGTCGTCACTTCCGGCCAAACCGGAAGTAGTCATAAAACACGTTTTTTTGCCGTTCTCGACAAGTTTTTGGGTCACATATGTCTCTGGGAGCATAAAAAGTATTTTTTCCGTCCGTCGTCGTCACTTCCTGTCAAACCGGAAGTAGCAAAAATGGCTTATTTTTAAGGTTTTGATGCAAAATTGAAATTATAAAGTCACTTGAGACTTCTTATCTCATTGCTTTCTTTTGTTCCGTCACTTCTGGCACTTCCGGTCAAAACCGGACGGAAGACCTACTCGTTGCTTTGCAACGAGCTCGGCTCTAGTTATTATTGTTTTTTTTTCTTACCGATTTTGTACGCGCGATTTCTCGAAAACGGCTTGATCGATTTTCATGAAACTTTCAGGTTTGATAGAACATCAAAAAATCTAGATATATATTTTTTATTTTGATGACGTCACTTCCGGTTCGGAGTTTCCTGCAATTTAGTGAATTTTAGAGGGTCACTTTGTCCGGCAGTTTTCTCAAAAAGCACTTTACACAGAAGCTTGAAATTTTCAGTGATGCTAGAGCAACCTTTGGAGAAGTGCACTAAGTATATGACAACTACCGGAAGTACGAAGCGCCGACGCTCGCTTTGGCCCGAAAATAGTCCTATCAAGAATTTCAAAATTTTAAGCACTTAGAACAAAAAAGTGTAGAATTTTAAGATCTTTCAAATGACATCTCGAAAAAAGGGCTGGCCCCTTAAATCAGGGGCCTGGAGGGGCCGAAAGTTTTTCCTTTATATCTCAAAAAGTATTGAGAATTTGTTATTCGTCAAAGAAACAAAATTGTCTAAAATGTCAAGCTTAATCTATTGAAGTCGTCAAAATACGTCCGGCATCATCACTTCCGGTCAAACTGGAAGTAGTCGGAAAACGCGTATTTTTGCCGTTCTTGACAAGTTTTCTGGTAACATATGTCTCTGGGAGCATTATAATTAATTTTCCGTCCGTCGTCGTCACTTCCGGTCAAACCGGAAGTAACAAAAAATGGCTTATTTTTGCAATAATTAACATGGATTTAGTGGAATCAAACCATTTTTGGACGTTATTTCTCATTTCTGTTAAAAATGAAAGCCACTTCCGGTCAAACATGACGGAAGACCTACTCGTTGCTTTGCAACGAGCTTTGCTCTAGTTATTATTATTTTTCTTCTTCCTGGGAAAATTTTGTCCACGAATGATCTTGTAAACTACACATCCGACTAAGGTAAAATGTTTTTAGGGTCAGTAGACATGTTATGTAGATTTGCCGAACGAAGGTCATTTTGTGTGCACGTGCTTGCAAGAGCGCGCACGTGCAACACGTGAAATGACCAATATAATGGATATTGCTGTAACTTTTCTTTTTTTGGATGATTTTTAGCTCTACTGGTCAGAGACCAGAAGAGCTTATGCGATAGTAATGCGTCCGGCGTCCGTCCGTCTGTCTGTCTGTCTGTCCGTCTGTCTGTAAACAATTTTTCAAAATGCTACTCCTCCTACAGTTTTGGTCTGATTTCAATATAACTTGGCACACAAGTAGACTACACTAAGATACATAATTCTGTGTATCGGTTTTTGATTTCGATGAACGGTGTTGCCGTGGTTACTAAAAATAGAAATTTCTGTGAAATTCTTTCAAAATGCTACTCCTCCTACAGTTTTGGTCTGATTTCAATATAACTTGGCACACAAGTAGACTACACTAAGATACATAATTCTGTGTATCGGTTTTTGATTTTGATTTAACGGTGTTGCCGTGGTTACTAAAAATAGAAATTTCTGTGAAATTCTTTCAAAATGCTACTCCTCCTACAGTTTTGGTCTGATTTCAGTATAACTTGGCACACAAGTAGACTACACTAAGATACATAGTTCTGTATATCGGTTTTTGATTTCGATGAACGGTGTTGCCGTGGTTACTAAAAATAGAAATTTCTGTGAAATTCTTTCAAAATGCTACTCCTCCTACAGTTTTGATCTGATTTCAGTATAAGTTGGCAAACAAGTAGAATACACTAAGTTACATAATTCTGTGTATCGGTTTTTGATTTCGATGAACGGTGTTGCCGTGGTTACTAAAAATAGAAATTTCTGTGAAATTCTTTCAAAATAATACTCCTCCTACAGTTTTGGTCTGATTTCAGTATTACTTGGCACACAAGTAGAACACACTAAGTTACACAATTCTGTTTATCGGTTTTTGATTTCGATGAACGGTGTTGCCGTGGTTACTAAAAATAGAAATTTCTGTGAAATTCTTTCAAAATGCTACTCCTCCTACAGTTTTGGTCTGATTTCAGTATAACTTGGCACACAAGTAGACTACACTAAGATACATAATTCTGTGCATCGGTTTTTGATTTCCATGAAGGGTGTTGCCGTGGTTACTAAAAATAGAAATTTCTATGAAATTCTTTCAAAATGCTACTCCTCCTACAGTTTTGGTCCGATTTCAGTATAACTTGGCACACAAGTAGAATACACTAAGATACATAATTCTGTGTATCGGTTTTTGATTTCAATGAATGGTGTTGTCGTGTTACTAAAAATAGAAATATCTGTAAAATTGTTTCAAAATGCCACTCCTCCTACAGTTTTGGTCTGATTTCAATATAACTTGGCACACAAGTAGAATACTCTAAGATACATAATTCTGTATATTGAATTTTAATTTTGATGAACAGTGTTGCCGTGGTTACTAAAAATAGAAATGTCTGTAAAATTGTTTCAAAATGCTACTCCTCCTACAGTTTTGGTCTGATTTCAGTATAACTTGGCACACAAGTAGACTACACTAAGAACATAAAGAGACTTTATCAACGATCATTATTCTATTTAATTCTGTTTATAAAGTTTCAAATCCCAGCTGCTTAAGTACTTTCTCTTCCTTTGCTATAAGTTCAAACCAGTAGAGCTTCAGTCTCGACAGAGACTTCTGGTTTTTGAAACTCATAATGTAAGGATACATTAGTAGTATTGACAAGATGACATGGTCAAAATAGCAAGATCTCACGCGCATGCACGTGCGCTTCGCTCTGATTGGCTGAAACTAAAGTCTCAATATCTTTCTTGTTTCTTGTCATAATCTTTTGAAATTTTGAACATAGTCCTACATTATACAGATCTAAAGCATGATATAAAAAAATTTCATGAAAGCATGCGCATGCGCGCGTGCTGCAATCTGATTGGCTGAAACTTTAAATGGCTATATCTCCTTTGTTTTTTGACGAAATGCTTTGAAATTTAAAACATAGTCATGCATTAGGATATCCTAAAATACGATATAGAAAAAAATTCATAAAATCACGCGCATGCACGTGTGCTGCGATCTGATTGGCTGAAACTTTATATGGCTATATCTCCTTTGTTTTTTGACGAAATGTTTGGAATTTTAAAATATAGTCATTCATATAGATATCCTTCAATCCGATAGAGATAAAAATTTATGAAATCACGCGCATGCATGTGTGCTGCAATCTGATTGGCTGAAACTTCAAATGGTTATAACTCCCTTGTTTTTCCACCAAAGAGGATGGGATTTAGAACATAGATAAATATAAGGGACTCCTACAAGAAGGTGTAGTCATTATGCACGTGCGTGCACGTGAAATGGCTAAAATTAAAAATACACTCGAATGAGTGTATTTTTTAATACTTTTGGATTAAATGCTTTGATATTAAGTATATTAAAATTTTAGATGGTGTAGACAAGATAATATGGTCGTTATGCACATGAACACGCATGCAATGCCTATTTTTAACTATATTTTGTATTTTTCTGGGAAGACATTGATTAAGTCTAAATTCAATAAAGTATTTCTTATTTAATAGAGATTACAGGGAATATGGCACCAAAAGGAAGTTGGGGAGCGTTTGGGGAACATCTGTAACGGTCCCCGTTACAATTAGCACTAGTTGAATTTGGTTCGTGTTTTAAACTGAATGCCATGAAATTCACAATTTTGAAAGAGGCACCAATGCTTATTATAATCATACACTTAGCATGCTTACTCTAGTTACTCAATACCCAGAGATAGATCAGAGTAACAAAGAAAAAATGCACTTCCACTTTATAACCAGTTGTGAACCCCACCCCACAGGAAACACTGAACCTGGGGGCCACAAGCTTTAAAAAAATTTCATAAATTCTAATTCATCATAAATGGTTGATTAATACCAAAGAGCAGATTTCAGAGCATTAATTTATTTTCAGACTATGTAATCACCCCAACCCCCGATACCCCTGACCCAGGGGCATGAAATGAACCAGTTTGCTAGATGCACCTCCTGCATAAATATATATACTTAGATCACTGGCATAATACCCAGGAGCAAAGGGATTTTTTTTAAAGAATTGATATATTTATACTATATAATCAAAGAGCCCATCCCCTTACACCAAATGGCAAAACCCCTGACCCAGGGGCTATGAGATTCACAAACTTGGAAGAGGTACTGTTGCTCATCATAACTATGTACTTAGTTACTTAAATACCCAGGGGCAGAGAATTAATGTATTTTCACTATGTATAATCAGTAGAGCCTCGCCCTTACACCATAACTCCTGACCCTGGGGCCATAAAATTCACAATTTTGGAAAAGGCACCCTTGCTCATTATAACTATGTACTTAGTTAATTTATTTGATACCCAGTAGCAGAGAAGATTTTCAAAGAAATCATGCATTTTCACTAAATAATCTATATAGCCCCGCCCTTGCACTAGAATACCTTTCACAATTTTGGTAGAGGACTCAATGTTGATTACAATCTTGTTAACAGTTTGACTGCTAGATGTCTAGGAGTCAAGAAGAAGAATTTTTAAGATTGCATTAATTTTGGTGGTTTTCGCCCATTCCCTCAGGCCCCAAGGAGACAGGGGCCAAAATTTTCACTATTTTTGTTCCCATTCACCCATGAATGTTATATGCCAAATTCGGTTGATTTTGGCTGAGCCGTTCCAGAGAAGAAGCTGAAAATGTTCAATGACGGACGACGACAACCAACGGAGAGCAATAGGTCACCTGAGTGACTCAGGTGACCTAAAATTATGTCCTAAAGGTACACAAATTCCACAAATTATCGTAAAATTACTTGTCAATGTATACAGCCATGTTTATATTTGACCTACGTATCAACTAAAAACTTTAAAATACAATCCACAATTTTATCTTCATGTCCTTTAAAATTAGAATTGGAAGTATTCATCAAAAACTCTGCCTTTATCCTCGATTTGGGTTGTCTCTCTGTTAAGTGTTGGTTTACAATGAAATTTCCTGATGTCATCCATTTCGGCTATGCTCTTACTCTTGATGATCTTCTTGTCTGTTGTACCGATCCTGGGTATCTTCTCCATCAATACAGTGTCAGGACTATCATGAATAGGATCCAGATTCTGGATATCTTCCTGAGCAGCCGGCTGTATTTTCTCTGGTGGTTAATCTTCAAATGTCTGTGATACAAATTGAGTTGGGTCAATTTTGAGTGAATCCTGGGTAGATGCATGTATATCTTCAACATCATTTCCAGGGTTATTCTCCCCATTATGTCTTCTCGCTCTTATGATGTCTGAATCAGAAATCTCGACACCAGGCTCTATTATGATAGTTTCTGGTTCTTAATTGAGCTACTTTAGCTACTGACTTCCTTCTCCTTGGCTTTAGTTTTGGGTGCAAGGTTGACTCTCTTTTTGGAATGAAAGATATTGGTAACAGAGGATTTCTGTGAAATGTTCATATTTTTCCTGTACCATCTTCCTGTTAACTGGTATGTCTGGATTTGGTTGAGATAATACTTTGTATGGGTCGCTTTCCCATTTATCAGTAATCTTTTTATGTCTGCCATCGTACGCTACTATCTTCAATATCGTTCTGTTTACTTTGGAAAGCACAGCCCCTCGAATTTTCTTATCATAATATGTTCTCTTTTTTCCTTGGGATCTTTCAAAAACTGCTGAGCCAGTTTATAATACGTATGTAGTTTATCTCTCAACTTCTTGATGTACTGGGGCATACTTTGATGGTTTTCGTCAGGGTTGGTTCTGAATACCAAATCTATTGGCAACCTAAGCTCTCTTCCATATTGTGCTGAAGAACATGTATATGATTGATGTTTTGTGTCCAATATGAAGGATTTGCAATCTCTGATGGAGAGTGCGATTGAACTTCTCGCATAGCCAATTTCCCATAGACAGGTACATGTAAGGAGGTGTGCTTGACTTGGAAATTCCAATGAGATCACAAAGTTCTTTGATCAAATTACTTTCAAAATTCGCTTCTTGCTCTGTGTATTTTCTTGGGAATAACATAAAGTAAAATAAAGTTGTTGAAAAGAATCTGAGCTGTTGTTTTGGCTGTTTGGTTTTTCGTTTGGTAGGCATATCTGGTGAAATGGTCAGTGATAACTAATACATTTTCATATCCACCTTTTGATGTTTCCAAAGTAAAGAAATCCAGACATACAAGTTCCATTGGTTGAAATGTAGTTATATTAAGAAAAGGTGGTTCTTTGATGATCTGACGATTTTCTGAGGACACATCTACTGCATTTTTGAATGCATTCTTCTATATAAGTAGTCATTCTGGGCCAAAAGAATCTGTCCTGGACCAATGATATAATTTTTTCTTGGCAAGGGTGACCCATCTCAGAGACCTCATGACTGTCTGTATGCACTTTGACGGTAAAAGTACATGTAGTTGATATTTCGGCGTTGTCTGCAGTAACTTCTCTGTAAATAGCCTCATTGATGAGTCGAAGTTTTTCAAAATTTCTTTAGATGGTCACATGGTTTGAATCAAATGGTATCTCATTTCTTAATGGTTTTGTGTTGCTTCTAATGAAAGGAATCTAATAGCTCAAAATGGGATCCTTGTTCTGTGCAGTCATAACATCAAAATGTTTGTCTACTTGAGATAATGGTTCGTTACACAGCATAACTTGAGATGGTGAAACACTCAGCTTATGGAGACACATCAATAGCATTGCATATAGACTGTATAGAGTCACTGGTGATGCACGTTTCCAAATTGTTGGTGCGTCTAGGTAAACGGCTAAAAGCATCTGCATCTCTATTTGACTTTCCAGGCGTTAGATGATATCAAAGATGTATGATCGATGCTGAGTTGGCAACCCGTCGCTGACTTGTGGCGTCTAAATGTGCTGTTGACAGAACGTACATAAGAGGATTGTTGTTGTGTAGACTCTGAAAGTTTGTCCATTAAAGGTATTCTTTAAAGTTGTCATAAATACTCACTTCAAGGTAAGAAATTACAGCTTATGGACAGAGTAATTCTTCTCCGACTTACTTAGACCTCTACTCGCATTAGTAAGATATCGCTTTTGGCCTTCTTGTTCCTTATATAGGACTGTTCCTAATCCTGTAAGAGAGGCGTCTGTGTTGGGTTCAAAAGGTTTCTCATAGTCATAGTATCACAATTTAACACTGTTTTAACTTGGTGTGACGCAAAAATTTGGCCTCAGACGAAGATCAAGGTCACTTCCGGTTTGGTTGAATTTTGTCCAAAGCTTTCAAATTGTGGTAAATTTGAAAATTTGAAAATGACGCACAGCCTTTAGAAAAATGTGTTTAAATGGGTTTTGATATTGTTTGTTAATTCTTAAAAGTAATATCAAGAACAATTGAACACTAAAATAAAAGTGAGTAAAACGCGGTGCGAGGATGGTCCAGATATCAACATTCCAACGGCTCCCCTTTCTATCTCAATGGTCATTTTGGCAATGTTTTGTGTTTTTTAGTGAAATCAGTTTTTAAAATTTGATAATGATCACAAAAAGATGGTAATTACACAAAACATGTGCCGCAAAGTACAGGTTTATTGTTTTTGAGCTTAGTCACGGAAGATTGGTTTTCATCGGTGATATTTGATTTTCTTTCTAAAATTGTTGAGAAAACTCATTTGTTGTAATAATTTGAAAATTTCAAATCATTCTATACTGTAGTTTTTAAATAAATACATTTATTCAAGTGAACACTTAGAAGTTTTGTTAAGTGTATATTTATGTGTTCTTTAATTCTTCCGCTTGAAAAAAAAAATACATGTTGTATGGTTGTTGTTGTTTCTGCATTTATTGTATGGTTGTTGTTGTATTTCTAAATATGATATTATTGCAACTACATGTATATTGGATCCCAATAAACGGGGCACTGAGCACAGTAGCCTAACGGTTAGGCGTTAGCTTTGTAAGGCATGGGAAGGTCAGAGTTGGATTTTCTTGAGTTCCCACTGCCTGGCCAAACGCAAGGCGTTAATAATGGGTGTTGTCAATGACTATTCCTTCGGCATTGAAAGTCAATTTGAATGATTTTCAGTTGAGACTTTGAAAACCGAAGCCCCTCTAGATCCGCGCAAGCCGTGTATAGGCAGTAAATTATTCGTATCGCATTGTCAAATAAAGGAAATTCAGGAAATGTTAAATAAAAATGGAACATGCAAACAAGAAGTTAGAATTAAATCAACAAATAATAAATTAAAATGAAAATATTTATACATAATTGGGAGTGAAAATAAAAACAAGAAATAAAATCTATACAATTTATTTCATATGGAAAAAGAAGGTATAATAATAATAATAATAATAATAAATAATTATGGCTCTGATACCTCGCATAAATTCTCCTAATCAAAATTTGACAATCATGAAGACTTGACATTTGCAGACTTGCGGATTGTCTTTTTTGTTTTATTCAGAGGGCGAAAATATAAATTCCGGAAAAACAAAGTTTGGAAACAACATCAAAGATCTACACACATTTCTAATATGAACTCAGAGTCTGTTCGGAACTACATGCCATTTTTGAACAAGATTATCATCCATAAAACTCAGGGTCCCTAAAGTTTAATTAGCAGACCTTTGAAAACATAAAGCAAAAGCGGGTTCGCTCACTCTGGGCTTTCATGTGTCGAGTACATGTTTTGTCGCTATGGTATATAATGAATATTGTTTGCTTATTGTATACAATAGACGTATTTAATTTTTTACTAAATATATAGGGACTTATCCTAGCTGTTTGTTCAAAATATTTCTAATCCGTAAGAATCTTTTTTAAATGATTGCAAAGTTAATCACTTTAAAGTCATTTTTGCTATTAAATAATCTATTTTTCTACTTGATACAGGTCAATACGAACAAAATAATTGCCCTGCTACTGACAAAAATTGTGTGCCTTGTGCGGAGAGACTGCCCAGCTGTGTAGGACTGCCAGATGGCAACAATATATTTCCATCTAGGGCTCACACAAGATGGTATATAAGGTGCTACCAGAATCGAACTTTAGAAGTCACACGCTGTCCACCCAATACCATATTTGACATCACTACATACACATGCACTTCTTCAATCGTTGGAAGTATGTACATATGCTGCATATTCTATTTTATAGTGATACAGAAAAAGAGTTGAGTTTGCTTTAAGAATAATTTGTTTACACGAATTGCAAACAAAGTCTTTAGATGATTTTATAAGCAATGTCCCCTACCGGGATCCCCTTTTCTCTTTAGGATATCGATTTTATAATGTCTTGTTTATGAAAAAAGTGCCCACAAAATGTGGACATTTCGGTAACTACTTAAACAATAAAATGCTTTCTTTGGTTGTTAGTACGGGAATGAATGTAGCAGCTGTTGCAAAAAAAATACATAGCGGATTATGTAATTTTTTTTTCTGCAATAGCTGCGACATTCATTACCATACTAACAACCAAAGAAAGACATTTTATTGTTCATATTTATATGTGTTTAAATAATCATTTAAAGTAGGATTAAAAAGATTAATTATTATATTTTAAATGATACGTCCGTCTTTGTACGTTTCATTGATGGAACAGCCACTGATCAAGGAATCAGTACAGGTGATATGTCCAGTGGTGTTCATGCACTGACTAACGGCAATGGGTTTTCTTAAGAAATAGAGGAGAAACTATTTAGTAGATGTAAATATTTCATGATAAGTGAAATGTCTTGGGATATAGTCGATCTGCCTTACAAAGAAAGACGTGCTTGAATGCAAAGCATACTTTGATCAGAACAGTTCATTTTACATGATTAAAAACAATTATAATAAAACTAGACATATGTTCATAGGACATGAATGCCCCGCCAATGGTGTATTAGTAATGTAACATGAAAATTCATATTGGTGTATGAAATTTGATCAGAATATCTTGAATAGTGATGCAGTTGAATTGCTTACATCAGTATGTATCGGCATATGAAGTTTGACACTAATTTCATTAAAGTGAGGTCAAGGTCAAAAAATATTGATGCAATTGAAATGCTTTCATCAGTATGTATCAGCATATGAAGTTGAAAAAATATTATGAATGGTTTCTATAAAACTGACTTAAACACAATTTGATAAAAGTGAGATCAAGGTCAAATGAAAGGTCAAGGGTCAAAAATGTTAACATAGTTGAATTGCTTACATCAATATGTATCAGCATATGAAGTTTGACACTGATTTAGGAAAAAAGAGGGCAAAAGAGAGCTCAAGGTAAAAAATGTTTAAGCATCTGAATAGCTCTCATCAGTATATGATGTTTGATAAAATTATCTTAAATGGTATCTTAAAAACTGACCTAAACACTAATTAAAGAAAAGTGAGGTCAAGGTCAAAGGAAAGGTAAAAAATGGTGATGCAATTGAATAGCTCTCATCAGTATGTATCAACATGTGAAGTTTGATAACACCATCTTGTATGGTATGTTTAAAACTGAGCTAAACACTAATTTAAGAAAAGTGAGGTCAAGGGCAAAGGAAATGTAAGGGTCAAAAAATTGAATAGCTCTCATCAGTATCTATCAGCACATGAAGTGTGATGAAAATATCTTGGATAATTTCTTTGAAACTAAGATTTGAACAGTTTAAAAGGCAAAGTATGACGGAAGGACGGAAGACGGACATGACAAACACTATATGGCCCGGCCATATTCATGGCGGGGCAAAAAAAATAAGCTTAAGCTATGGTTGTCACTTAGTAAAAATAATTTAACTATGTCTCGGGACATGCCCTAACCACAGTTAGAATGCCACCCATACACTTGCAATGTAGCAAAAAAATTGCACAATGGGAATCGCTCTGAAACGATTTTGAAGAAAAAAAGGATTTGCATTGGAAAAATTACCGAAATTAACGAAAACAAACTTTTTGACGTTGTGTATGCTTTAGACCTAAACAAGAGTGTTCCAAGGAACGCAATTATTGTATGCATTTAGCTTCTTTAAAGATATCACTAATTCTAAGAGTGGTCAGCTATGTATATGCTACTCGCATATACAATATTTAATTTTAAAAAAAATTAACATGCTAGTTCATTAATGCACAAAACATCCTCAAATATAGTATAAGCTAGATTGCGATAGTCTGTCAATCAAATAATATGATTTCAAGCCCTCAAATGAATAATTAATTTGAAATCATTATAAGTAAATTATTTATTTATCATTTTATATGTGTTAATACGTGTTTCAGGACTCGTATAAATATTAGGCCTACACATTTTCATTTTCTTATCAAGAACCACTAAGCCAATTTCAACAAAACTTGCATAAAAGTATCCATAGGTGAAGGGGGTTCAAGTTTCATCATTTTTTTTCCAAGTTTGTTCTCCAAGGGAGATAATTGTGAACTAATGAAAAATTAATGGCATCTTATGAAAATCTTCTTCTCAGGAACCACTGGGCCAGGAAAGCTGAACCTCATGTGGAAGCATCCTCAGGCAGTGTATATTCAAGTTTGTTCAAGGCATGACCCCGGGGGGTGGGGGGTGGTAGGATGGGGCCACAATGGGGTATCAAAGGTTAACATAGGAATACATAGGAAAAATGTTTAAAAATCTTCTGAAGAACTACTGGGCCAAGAAAGATGAAATTTATGTGGAAGCATCCTCATATACTGTAAATTTGTGGCCTTTATGGTATAAAATGAAAGAAAGAAATACAGAGAGAAAATCTTTTAAATCTTTAAGCATTCTCATTTAGTGTAGATTTAAGTTTGTTTAACCCCTTCACCTCCATACCAGTCAAATTGACCGGTGGAGCGTTAAAACACGACTTCGCGAAAATAAGATCTCCGTATCTATTTTATGGTAGCATGAAGGTATATAAACTATATATCATCTTTTTGGAAATTTTCTCTACTTTTAAAATATCTAAAAAGATTATGTCTTGATTGCCGGTATTTAATCGATTTTACGTTGTGAAGACAAACGTTACTTTTTGAAAATGGCGTAATTTTCCAAAGCAATTGCCGATTTTCCAGACGATTGACATTTTTTTCCTGATTAACTTTATAAAGAAAGTATGGTATATTCTTAAAGCATATTTTCTCTGCTTTTAAAATATGTAAAAAATATTGTTATTACTTAAGAGTATATTTTAAAAACAAGAATTTTCTTGCACTTATGTGTTTTTTCTCGATTTTATTCGTAATGTTTAAACAAAGCTCAGTTTTACGTTTATTTCTGTGTTGAAATAGGGAAAACAAAATAAAGCTGGTAAAAGTGGAGAAAATTTCCTTTCCAACAAGCCCTTACAGGCCTTCTTACGCTCAGTATTTTCTTAATTACGATAATTTGAATTTGTGACCTTTGCATAGTTTTTATGGAAAAATTGGTCAATATTTACATGTAACGTCAAGGTCGAGGGTCTGTACTCGTCACGTGACTCGCGAGATTCTACGATAATTTTCACTTCCGGGTACCTGACATGAGGAACTGTGTACTTAGTTAAGCATGTTTCTGGTTTATACAAAGCTTTTGAGGAAAAGTTAAGTAGTTATACAAAGCAGAACGGTTCTCCGACTTACGATGGATGAATTGCGTGTCATAAAAGCTTGGGTGCGAGTGTCCACCAGGAAAAATTCGATCGAAGTACAGGTAAACAATCGGAGAATGTCAACTGTTTCTTGTTTATTTTGAGAGAAAATGAGTGTTTTACTTTATACCCGAATGAAATAGATTCATAATCATCTTTCGCCTAAATTTATTAACAGATTTTTCTCGAATTCGAGGACGATATTGTTATTATCAGCTAATTATAGAGGAGAAGTTTTGTCAGTGTCTGATGGGTACAAACGTCATATTGTGGAGCCTGCATGCATCACTCTTGCATCGGTAAATATATTTTTTAAATAAAGTTTTACCTGTTGTGTGTCACCTATAGGATCACCTATTTTAGATCTATTTCCCAAAGATAAGATGTTCATATAATTATATTTTGCTATTTGAAGTATTTCGCTGCATTCAACATTTAACAAAATTGAAATCACTTCAATACAATAAACATACATGTGTAGAATTTCGGGCTTTATGGACCATGGATATCAGCCTGGATAGCTCAGTGGTTAGACACCTGACTTGTGATACATAGGTCCAGCACACAGCCACAATAAACAGATAGCTTGATAAAGATATATAGCTTTATCAAGGTATTACGAATACCTTGATCAAGGTATTTTATTTAATGTAAATTCAAAAAATTCTTTTAAAATTTGATACTGAGAGTCGAGTTCTGAGTTGTTGTCAGTGAATTCACCCATGCATGTTAAACAAATCAGTATAAAAACATGTCATGTGAGGAGACGTTTTTTATGCTTTCTTTTTGATACCAGAGTGTTTTTCATGCACGAGTGGACATACTGACAAAAACTCAGAACTCAACTTTCAGTATTTAATTTTTAAAGAATTTTTTTGAATTTTCATGACATAAAATACCTTGATCAAGGTATTTTAAATACCTTAATAAAGCTATATAGCTTTATCAAGCTATATACCTTTATCGGGGTATTGTGCTGGACCTGATACAGGGGTCCTGGGTTCGATTCCCGTTCCAGCCACAAGTTTTCATCGTGCATTTCTCCTTTCCTACTTCATTTGGTGCTGTGCCATGCCCTGGAACTGACAGGTGAAAGACCTGCCAGGGATGAGCCGGAGTTGGGGTCTAAAGACCTTTAAGGAGGGAGGAATGTGGCGGTCAGCTGGGTTCGATTGCCGGTGGCCAGATAGCTCAGTTGGTAGAGCACCTGACCGGAGTTTCATGGGGCCTGGGTTCAAATCCCGGTCTGGTCCTGCATTTTCTCCTCTTTATTTATTTATCAATCTCATACAATTATATACATTTAAACTCATTTTATAGCAGAAGTACAAGAGAACCAGGCAGTAACAAAGATGAAAGGTGCTGTTGCTGAAAGATCCAGTCAAGCACTAAACTGACTTGAATGATCAGCCTCCTTAAAAATGCAAATCAAATACAGGTATGAAATTGATCAGATGCAACAGAATAAGTTCTAGGACATATATATAGAATTTATTTTCATAAGACATAGTATATCAAAATATTACAAAAAGGTCATGGATGTCCAGTAATGCATTACCCTCATATTAAAAATCACAGACTAAGAAATTTGATGAAGTTTAAAAAAAAAATTGAAGTGCTAATAAAATGATTACTAATGGTAGGGCAGATTTTAATGGGTAAGGTTGAGTACGTCATGATCAAACAAATCATATTGTTATTGTTGGCCTTAGTAGGGGCACTCTAGATATGAAAATACAGTGTGTAAAACAAATATTTTTAAATAAATTTTTTTTTATGAAAAGGCCTTTGACATTTTTTGGTATAAAAAGGAAAATTTCAGTCTGTTTTTCTTGTAAAAATATTGATAAGATTTAATGAAGAAGGTTAAGATTTGTATTAAATATCCAATAAATGGATATTTACCAGATTTATAACTCATTACACCTAAATTATCAGTAATGCATACTGGAACAACTGTGCAATAATTCGAATGACATTTTACAGAAGTTTGCTAAATTACAGGTTTTTGTCAGCTTATCTGGAAATCTTAGGACATCACTGATTTGATCAAGAACTCATCCAGCGTGAAGACCAGCCATGTGCCTCACTTGTCATGACATTATTAAAGGTAAGTAACCCTATCAGGAAAGAATTGACAAGCAAATCCTTCAAAAGATTTTCATTTTACTTATTACTTATTTAATACTTATTTAACTGGTAGTTTTAATTCCGTGTAAGCGTAATTTTAAGCGAAGCATTATCAGCTAGGTTTCTGAAATTGCTAAAATTGAATATCACTGAAAATTAAATGTGTTTTAGGTGTAATAATTATGTTAATGAAAATTATATACAAATATTATAAAGTTAGTAATCTTTTAAAAATCGCTACAATTACTTCTCGCTAAATAGAAAATACCAAATTTTAAGGACAAATCATTAAATTTGCATCATGATCTCGCTAAAATTTCCACTTGTACAATATTTTAATTTCTGTAAAATGTTTTGTTACATTTTTATAAAAACAAAAAATATATATTTAAATCAAAATCATTTCATTTCAGCACTTTGTGACAGTGGGAAGATGGGATTTAAAACATGACATGGCTCTATATTATTGCATCAAAGACCAATCCAGGTTTACGTATAAAGTGAAGGAAAACAGTCGAGCATCATTTGAAGCCACGTGAAAATATGTTACCGCCTAGGCGCCTTCACAATATGTCCTCAGCTGTTATTTAAGAAATCACAGTGACCAGTTGTACCTATGATGTCGGACGAGATCCCAATAAAAACTTCTGTTGCACTCATCACTAACTGCAAAGAAATGAAATTTTTAAATGACTTGTATCAACACTTTTGTACTATATCTGGCTTGTATTTTCAGATCTTGTTAGCCTTTATTTTCCTTCAAAGCAAAATTTTATAAGTACTAACCTGCAGGTGTAAAATGTTTGAAACAATCTGCTTGTCTCAGAAGAAAATTCTCTGCCATTTAGCAGTGTCATGAGCAGTTGATTCACTTGATTGAGGTCACAATTCCACCGGCAAAGATTACATTGGGTATTTGTAGCTGAATGGTGCCAAATAAAACACTTTTCACAAGAACCTGGCAAATGTATTAAAGTGGAAGTGAGCATCTACACAAAAAATGAATACTTTCTCAAATATTAACGGTGATATATTATGCCTGTGTACATCCTAAATATATATATATATAACTAATTACACAAGTAACTAGCAAATATACAATGTCAACTTCCTTAATTTTTTTCTCAAGTTCATGTATAGTGTATCAAAATAAACATGCAATATTTGTCTTTTTACACTGATAGTATTTTTAGAATGTCATTGTTGAAACAAGTGTGCGAACACTCTGCACAGTTAGCTATTTTTATGGAGAAGTTACATGTACCTAAGTGTATCGACATGCATTTTGAATCATAGGGATGTAATGCTAGGCACACCGAAGGAGAAAAGTAATTGTTAACAAATGTTTTTACCAATCAAATTTGATATTTAATAAGAAAGTATGTGCCAAACTTAACTAGTATTATGGTTCATTCAACTTAATTTATTTATCATTGTATGTGAGCTTTCCTGAATTTGATAAATAAATTAACTAGTAGGTTTGATAATGAAGATAAAAAAAGAGCAGCCCAAAATTTACTCAATACAAAAGAAAATAAATTCCATCATTAACTACTTGGAAGTTGTCACACTCTTCATGAGTATAAGAATTATGAGAAATACTATACATAATGTAAACATATTACATTTAGCCATATATTTTATTTAGTGGAAAACATAGTCCGCCTATCCAAGTACATCACTAAATGTCTTGTATATGAATTTAATAACTAGCACATTCAGATATCTAATAGAATGATAACTTGTTGAAAATTGAATTTCCACCAAATATTATACACACCAAATGTAATACATTTACAGTATGTATGCCTCATGAACAGAACAAATTTATACCGGTATATGGATGACACATTCAGTCGAAGTGTTGTCCCTTTTTCCATATCTGCTGGATCCCTATAAAATATGATGACAAATGTAGATAAAATGTTCTATCGTTGAAGTATGAATGTCCTATGGACCCAGTCATTGCCTTTTTGGAGACAACGTTAGATTTATCTATGTGACAAATGCCTTCATTAAAAATATTCCTATTTCTAATTCCTATTTTAAGAAAGAAAAAAGAGTCTGTCTCATAATTGTAAGAGTATTCGGGAAGGGAGTCATAAGGCTATACAAGTTATATTGATATTGAATATATAGTGTATACATCCCTGTTTACATGAAAGAAGTAATATTTGACATTTTTATTTCTGGATAGAGTACATAACAAGTAAATCTATTTATTTCTACTGTAATACAAGTATAATACATTGGCTTTAGCCCCCATTTTTATTGCAAATATATACATAATATAGCACTGAAAAATGCTGTTTACCTTTATTTTGTTGGTTAAGTCCCCCCCCCCCCCATTCTATGTACCCGTCCTGTGTGCTAAATAAATGTAATAAATTTAAAAAACCAATCTTTAGGGAACGTTTTTGTTTGGAAACACATTATTCCAGCTTTAAAAATATTTTAATTTTCCTTTATGCTTTAAAATGTTCGCCAACCACACTGCTAATCGTGACCCATTCGGAATGGCTTGTATGTACGTCGTTTATTAAAACAATAAAGCAGTTAAACGCTGTTTACCTGTATCAATCAATCCATTATATCCTCTTCTTTTCAATAATCGGGAAACAAACGACATGACAGGCTCTGCTAGTCCACTGCGAGGCTTAAAACTAAATGCCAAGCGGTAATTCATTGTCTCCAAGAACGCCCAAGTACCCGGAAGTTAGAAAACGAAAGTGAAAGTTAACGAGACTTACAGACCCCAACAACAAATTCTTTTATAAGACTTTTTTGACCATTTAAATATATTTTTACTGAAATAAATGCACAATAAAAAAATATAGATTTCAAAAAACAAATATGTACTATCGTTCTGCCTTTTGTGAAGTGAAATGTTAATCATCTACTTGTAATGATGTATATTTCATGTAGTGATATACAATGTTGATAAAAATTGTAGATTCCCTAAATGTTGATCTTTACTAAAAAAAAAAACAGATTTTTAATATTGTTGTATCTTGTTATACTGTATAATACTTAATTTGCAATTTAATTAGATCTATATTGGCACGAAATTTAACAATACAAAAACTCGCATTTATAAATAAAAACGACTCATCACTGTATAAGTTGATACGAATTGAAATAACCACGTGTT
>NW_026925352.1:0-26247 GCF_032062105.1 Saccostrea cuccullata | reverse complement strand
ATGCACTGCTCAATGGCGAAATAGCTGTTTTTTTCATAAAAAAAACAGAGTGGGATTAGATTATCTAATTATAAAATGTTCGTAATACATGTATATTTTGAGGAGGGACCGGGGTGGGGTGGAGACACATGTATGAATCAGAACACAGGTATGTCAACAAAATTGTGCTTTTATAAAAAAAAAGTGAAAAGACCAGCTAGGCTTTAACACTTTAGGGGAGGGGTAAAGTGTCTTTGCAACTAAGGTACACATAGACAGAGATAGGAGCCTAAAGACTCTTCATACAAACTGGCCAAAACTAAACACCAAAGTAAATCTCAACATTTATTATTCATAAACATTATCCAGATAGAACAATCTATAAATTTAATATGGATCCATTGTATAAAAGAAAATAATAAGGATTTTTACAAACCACTATTGCTAGACAGTATAAGAACAAGATAACAAAATTCCAATCATATTTTTTTCATATAAACAAAAAATAAATTAATACTACACTTAACAGTACAGTTATACATACGACTTCAATCAAAACATATGCTGTAGAGTACATAATGGAGATCTGTAATATCTAGGATGCTGGTAGTCATGCATAAAACCTAGTACTCTAACATTACAACAGAATAGAATTACATTCTGAATCTCACAGATCCCACAAATTCACTTTCCACTTTTTGTTGCAAGGAAAGAATGTTTACATTCTGTTTTGGTGTTTCAGAAAGTTGGTTGTAAGATGCATTTTAAAAAAAATATTATATTAAATACATCTTTTGCAAAGTAGAATACTAATCATGAATACTAATCAACTTTGTCTAGAGTTTAATTGCAGGAAAAATACCTCTAAACATCTCATTCTTCCCCCCACCCCCTTACCCTTTCAATGTTCAAAAGCTACCGAGGCTTTCCATTTAAGTATAAACAAATTATTTTATATTGATGTAAGACAGTCTTAATACATAACATGTAGACTATGATCCTATTTTTGACAAATTTCAACTTGCACACAGGTGTGCATTGAGATTTATATCCAATGCACCAGATTAAAAGTGTTAACGAACTGTTGCATATAACAAAGTGATTAACACATAAAACATATAATTCGGTATGTATCTTCAAGGTATTTAAAAAGTCAATCCCTTGTATATTTTAATTGCAAGAGCTAAATAATTCCAAATTGGCAACTTACTAGTCATAGGTACACATACATGTATATTGCAAAAAAAAAAAAAATAAAATTACCAAACATGATTCTGAGACGCAAGACAATAGATTAGTACAATTAACTTAATATATAATTTTAATCACAAGAAATAACATCTCTAGAAAAAAAAATAGAATTGGCACATTGAGAGAGGACAATCCTAACTATATTAACCAACTAATAAAAAATTACAACCTCTCAATTTTTTCTGGAAACTTTTGAAATTTATGGATATTTCTGTCAAGATTTTAACAAATATGCAGTTCATTCTGTCATAACAAAATGAACACATATGATAACATTAATGAATAATCGCAAGGTTTATGGATACAATATTGCAAAAAATCTGAGTATTGGTTACAAGAATACATCTAATATATCCTCACAGTACAATTCTCTGTTATTTTTGGACTTTTTCAGTAAGGTGTGGCAGTTTAGATGTTACATAATTAGCATCTGAATTTTTTCCGCCTTTCATTCACTGTTGAAATATACAAGGGATAGATATTCGGACTAATGTCAATGAGTGTAGCAAAGATCTAATGATAGCTATTCGTACGGCAAAAAGGTGGGGCTTAAGCTGTCTCTTTGTTGTCAATAACAATTTAAAGTTGCCGATGGTAATTTTTTCTTAACCAATGAGAATCTACATTGCCATTTGAGAGACGCTTTTTTACGTAGTGTTGAGAATGCCACACTTTACTGAAAGTCCAAGGATGAGAGAGAATTGTACTATTTTTTTCTTGAATAAATTGAACCTTTTTTTGTACAGGATGGAAAAAATGTTAAAATATAAAACCAAGATAAGTTCTTTTTTTTATCTTGAATCATTTACCCTTTAAAAATTGAGTAATTTTCATGAAAAAAAAGTCATTAAATGTATATCCTTTGATGTACATGTATAAAAAATCAAAGATTATAATACTGGACATAAATTCACAAGAACAATGGAATATGGATCCGACAATTAGTAAACAACGGTATTTTATTTATCAAAATGTAGGGCACTTTGTACACAAATGCAGTACAAAGAAACTGCTTGCAAAAGACCTGAAAAGATTCAGTAATTTGACTAATAAGTATTACATGTAATTTTGCACCAAGGAGTAAAATCTGAGACAGTGTTATTGCAAGTTCTTAATACAGTACTATTAAAATATTACCAAATGCATGTTGCCAATGCACTGTAACACGAAACCATACATTATATAAGTATTGTGCATGGTTCTGTATGTGTGTGGTACATGTACATCGTATATGCAATTAAAGACTGAATCATCTTACTTGGGTAGCAATATCATTACAAATAAAAATATTGTAAATTAATAAACTTCATGCATATTTTTTACTATTGAAAATATAAAATCTATATATGGCAAGGACGAAAAAAAAATATATGACATACTAAACTGGTAAAGGACTGTCATGCTTAGTTTTAATTTGAGCTATAACAAAAAAGGAAAAAATCCTAATATGTGAACAAATTACACAAGGAAGAAAAAAAAAAGATAAAACAAAATAATCACAGGTTTTGCTGTCGTAAATCCTAGCAAGAAATTAATGGGAATTCAAAACTAATTTGAATATAAGATGTATAAATATTGGTGGGTAGAACTTTTTTACCCCTTCCCCCTTCCCCCATTTTCTTTCTCATATATCTAATCCGCGGAGGAGGGAGGACTCTAGGGTGATCTGGAACTCCTCCAGTGTACTGAGTATGTGTACTAAGTAGTTAATGTGGCTGTAATTCCTCAGAAAGGAGTTCTCCTCATACATCTGGGCCGTCACTGGGGTGTTGGCAATCAGGGGAAGTAACTTCTGCAACAGATGATCCCTGAAAGGAGGCGTGTCATACAAATTAACTGATACAAATGTCAACCCTCTGAAAAAAATTACATTCAGGAAAATTCTTTGATAATTTAAACTGTAGCTTCTAAAAACTGACTATATGATATGGGTTTATTTTCCACAAGGAAACCAAAGTCAACACAGGAAAGCTTCTTGTTGAGTTGGCCACAACCCTGCACTTGAACCTAAACCTATTTTACACCACTTTATATATGGGCACTGAGGCTAGAATACTCAGACGAGCTCACTTTTGATCACGGTCTCAATTTTTCCAAAGGAATATATAGTGGAAAAGTGAGACTGAGATCAAAAGTGAGCTCGTCTAAGTTTTATAGCCCCGACGCCTGCTCTATAAGTGAGATTGTTATACCCTTATATTAAACATAGGTAATCAGAGATTACAGAGCTCACCTCAACGAATGTTGTCTTTAAGTAAGGCAAAGTCACACAATTAACCAACAAGAAGTGTACATTCCAAAAATGAAAATATTTAAGCAATTTTAATCTGATTTTGAAATAGAACTACATAAAAAATTGAAACTAGTTCTTCTTCATGAAAATGCAATTAAAATCCAGCATCTGAAGCAAATTTGAGTGTTTTCATCTCTTGATGCAACATTTGTGCAAGTTTGGTTAATACAATGTTATATAAGCCTTATAGTTTTTTGGTAATAGACCTGCACCCATAACTTTTACCTGGTCTATTATCTGAAAATGTATGTCGAATTCAGCATCCGAAGCAAGTCCATTAGTGTGCATCCCAAGATGTATCATCCATGCAAGTTTGCTCATTATAGGGCTCATAGTTAATTGGAAATGAAACATGCATCAAAAACTAACATTTTCACTCATCAACAAAAAGTAGGTCAGATTCAGCATCCGAAGCAAGCCCAGTAGTATGCATCCTTATATGTATCATCCACGCAAGTTTGGTCATTAAAGAACTCATAGTTACTTGGAAATGAACTTTAACCTATTCACTCAACTGGAAAATGTAGGTCAGATACAGCATCCGAAGCAAGCCTGGTAGTATACATCCTTATATGTATAATCCATGCTAGTTTGGCCAACATAGGGCTTATAGTTACTTGGAAATGAAACCTGCACCAAAAACTTTAACCTGTTCACTCAACCAGAAAATGTAGGTCAGATTCAGCATCCGAAGCAAGCCCTGTAGTGTGCATCCTTAGATGTATCATCCATGCAAGTTTGGTCAACATAGGGCTTATAATTACTTGGAAATGAAACCTGCATCAAAAACTTTAACTTGTTCATTCAACTGGAAAATGTAGGTCAGATTCAGCATCCGAAGCAAGCCCAGTAGTATGCATCCTTAGATATATCATCCATGCAAGTTTGGTCAACATAGGGCTTATAGTTACTTGGAAATGAAACCTGCACCAATAACTTTATCCTGTTCACTCAACCGTAAAATGTAGGTCAGATTCAGCATCCGAAGCAAGTCTGGTAGTATGCATCCGTAGATGTATCATCAATGCAAGTTTGGTCAACATAGGGCTTATAGTTACTTGGAAATGAAACCTGCACCAAAAACTTTAACCTGTTCACTCAACCGTAAAATGTAGGTCAGATTCAGCATCCGAAGCAAGCCTGGTAGTATGCATCCTTAGATGTATCATCCATGCAAGTTTAGTCAACATAGGGCTTATAGTTACTTGGAAATGAAACCTGCACCAAAAACTGCACCAAAAATGTTAACCTGCTCCAAAAACATTAACCTGGTCATTCCTTTGCTGAAATTGCAGCATCTGAAACTTACAATGTTATATAAGCCTTATAGTTTTTTGGTAATAGACCTGCACCCATAACTTTTACCTGGTCTATTATCTGAAAATGTATGTCGAATTCAGCATCCGAAGCAAGTCCATTAGTGTGCATCCTAAGATGTATCATCCATGCAAGTTTGCTCATTATAGGGCTCATAGTTAATTGGAAATGAAACATGCATCAAAAACTAACATTTTCACTCATCAACAAAAAGTAGGTCAGATTCAGCATCCGAAGCAAGCCCAGTAGTATGCATCCTTATATGTATCATCCACGCAAGTTTGGTCATTAAAGAACTCATAGTTACTTGGAAATGAACTTTAACCTATTCACTCAACTGGAAAATGTAGGTCAGATACAGCATCCGAAGCAAGCCTGGTAGTATACATCCTTATATGTATAATCCATGCTAGTTTGGCCAACATAGGGCTTATAGTTACTTGGAAATGAAACCTGCACCAAAAACTTTAACCTGTTCACTCAACCAGAAAATGTAAGTCAGATTCAGCATCCGAAGCAAGCCCTGTAGTGTGCATCCTTAGATGTATCATCCATGCAAGTTTGGTCAACATAGGGCTTATAATTACTTGGAAATGAAACCTGCACCAAAAACTTTAACTTGTTCATTCAACTGGAAAATGTAGGTCAGATTCAGCATCCGAAGCAAGCCCGGTAGTATGCATCCTTAGATATATCATCCATGCAAGTTTGGTCAACATAGGGCTTATAGTTACTTGGAAATGAAACCTGCACCAAAAACTTTAACCTGTTCACTCAACCGTAAAATGTAGGTCAGATTCAGCATCCGAAGCAAGTCTGGTAGTACGCATCCGTAGATGTATCATCAATGCAAGTTTGGTCAACATAGGGCTTATAGTTACTTGGAAATGAAACCTGCACCAAAAACTTTAACCTGTTCACTCAACCGTAAAATGTAGGTCAGATTCAGCATCCGAAGCAAGCCTGGTAGTATGCATCCTTAGATGTATCATCCATGCAAGTTTAGTCAACATAGGGCTTATAGTTACTTGGAAATGAAACCTGCACCAAAAACTGCACCAAAAATGTTAACCTGCTCCAAAAACATTAACCTGGTCATTCCTTTGCCGAAATTGCAGCATCTGAAACTTTGACTGGTACAATGAAACACACTAGAACCATCTTCCATGCATGTCTAATCAATATAGGACATAGAAGTACTTAAAAAGAAAACTGCTCCAAAAAACTTAACCTTAACCTGGGACGCCGACACCGACGCCGACACCGACGCCGAGGGTATTACATAAGCTCCCCCAACTTCGTTGAGGTGAGCTAAAAAGCTTTCTATATATTTGTTACTAATAAAAGTCCAACAAAAGAAATGTTTATTACATCGGTCTAACAATTTCACTGTTGACTGGCCTGCCGGTCTAACATAAGAATTGTTAGACCGCAACGTCACTGCTACATCACAAGTAATTAATCAACATTCGAATATTGGCGTCACGGAAATAGCCGAAGTTAGAGCTGCAAGAGTTGTCGCTACCAGCAAGGTAAGGAAGAATGGAAGAATATTTTTATGATAAATAATTTTTGTGATATAATAAAAATATAATTAATTGTGTTCTTTCTCAGCTATTGTTTTATATTTACTGATTAAGCCATAATTTTCAATATAAAGTAACTGATAAGAAAGTGTATTTTGATTAAATTTTTGAGTGAGCACTGAAGGGTAAAACAAAACAGTTATAGACTGGGATTCGGGCAACATACGATTTGTTGGACCTGAAGGTGAAAATGTTGCCGTTGGCCTGCGTCCTCAGGCAACATTTTCACCTTCAGGTCCAACAAATCATATGTTGCCCTCATACCCAGTCAATCACTGTATAATATTACCACTGTGTAATTTCCATTCTTAATAACTATGTATTACTAACTGTTTATCTAAAGCTTACCTTATACCGACACAAACAAATATCTGAAATTTGCCGTCCTTTCCCACAGACTCTGTGGCATTGTTGATTTTACTGAGGAAGTTACAGTAAATCCAGTAGCCGGCTTTAGCTCCATCTGTGATGGCTTGTCGCACTTCACCGGTCAGCACACTCTCAAAATGTTGCTTTACCTTTTCTGAAATCACACAATCAGAATAATGATACTAATACTGAAAGAAAAGAAAGAGTTGTTAACAAGACATTATTTCTTGCAACATCATAATTTTTGCTTAAAGGCCGAGATTTTTAACCGTACGGTTTTCTCAGGTAAGGGGAGGGACTAAATTTTACATGCGTGGCACCCCGAGGCATTGACGGTCGTGCAGACCGTGGGAAGCGCTAATCCCTATACACAAACAGTATACACAGGAAGTCTATGAGTATTACCTGTACAGCTTGCTGGCCCTATGTTCATCATTAAGTAAATTAATAAATCTCGACACCGTAAATAAAAAATATCATAAGTAATAATTGATGATAATTATAAATTCCATAATTTCAGACTTATATCTAATATCATACAAGCAGAAATCTCACCGGTCGACTTTTGTTAAAAAATCTACGGTATGTACCTTAGTACATTGTATGTCACAGTAGCAATGGCTTGAGTTCGTTGTTAAAAAAAAAAAATAATGAAACACAGGTAAAAATTCAAAAGTAAAGTACTCATCCTTGCCTGTCCCTTTCAAAATCTTAAACTCTTCATAATAAGCAATTAGAGCTTCGATCACGTCAAATAGTAACAGTTACTTCCTGTTTGTTTAAGTCGTGTGGTCCAATTTTTAGCAGATGTACATATTCTGTATCTTATTGTGAAAAATTCGCGATAATGATGGTTTCGTAAAGTTAAAATTACATACAAATATGTATGTATTTTTAGTAAATTCAGATTATAATTAAACAACTGAAAACAACATATTAATTTATTGCTAACTTACGTATTTCTTTCGAAACTATTTTTAACACCTGTGACCTTGAACGGAGGTAACAACCCCATGTAGCAAGAAATGCTCGGTTATAAAAAAGGAAGAGAAAAGAAAGAAATTCTTAAAATACTGGTCCAGGCATTTTGTTTTCAACATTGCTATCCAATACATGCAAAAAATGTTACCAGCTTATTTTCTCCTTTATGCTCTGTAATGTTTTCGCCGCGTCTCAAAACAAGAATCTTTTTACGACTGAAAACAGTCGCCTATACACTTTTCATTAGAAAAAATATACACAATCTTGATTTGCTGTATTGAAACACTATTATGAGATCATTTTCATTTTATAATGAAATGTTTGTAATAAAGATAATCATACTCAATTATAATCAGGTTAAAATTGTTTGTATCGAAATGGCTTCCTCATTACGATAGTGATTTAGCGGTAAACATCCGATGACCGAAAGTTAATTTTATGGTGGCCACGCGTGTCAAACAAGGTGAAGGAGATATACACAGGGGCTAGTAGCTGAATGTCAATCAATTTCAAGTACCCAATGATGGCCCTTAATTTATTTGATTGACAGGGGGATACAGACCAGGTAAATCTGAGGGTGGTGCTTATTATCTCGGGCTTTAAGTAAAACAACAACTGTACTTCACTTAATTTTAGCAACACCTTATTTTCACAAAATATTCAATACTGGGTAATTCTTTATGAGCCAGACAAAATTTTTTATGAATTGTGGTTATTGCTATGAATAAAAAGTGATTTACAGTACCCAGTAGGTCCTCAACAAAAATAGAAAAAAAACCAATGGTTACAATGATTAGGTACTTATACTCTTTATTGCTATTTCTTCAATGTTATGACCTTACCATATCAGAAATTTTTCAACAAAAATGTCATTTTCAAATATGAGTACATATCTATTCAGAAAACAACAAAATTTGCACTTTATTTATCCTGACTTGTTTAATATATGCACATGTTCATTTGTACAGATATTCATTCATAACATATGAACACTTATACTAACCAAGGTAGTCCCAGATGAAGAATTTGTTCCTAAAGATTCTTGATGACCTGAATCCGTACTGGAATACCAGCTCCAGACAATGAACCAAGCCCTGGTCCCCACACAATAAGTAGGTCAAATTCCCCCTCTGTCAATAAGAGGACGTTTTAGTTGACTATATACATCATCTTTCATTCAAAAGATTTTTTATATGTATTGATATGCATTGTACATGTATTAACATTTCATGGGAATATTACGTTAACTTTCGGAGTTATCCCCCTTTAAAACACAATCTTTTAGAGACCAAACAAATTTTCTGTGTATCATATCTTTCATATATAATTTTTTTTAATACATATTGAAATCAAATGTACATATAAAAATTCTACATAAAAATGTTGTTTTCCAGAGTTATTCCCCTTTAAAACACAATCTCTTAAAACTTTCAAAACAATTCCATCCTAAGGGTAATTAATTGATTTTTGTCCTAATTTGAAAATCCTCAATAACTGTAAGGAATACTGACCTCTTTTTCTGGTTTATAGAAGTGTTTGACTAGATTATTAACTGCATGCCCTAATCTCTCCTGAATCTCTGGAATTCTTAAAGATCCTAGATAAAATAAGATTTCACATAAAAATTTCAAACAGTTTATATTTCCCTAATTACATGTTTCAAATCATTTCTCTATTTGTTAAAATCATCTTCTTTAATCTGCAAAACTTTTTGAGGATGTTCATGATTCTTAACGAAAGAAATAAAGATTCAAATGTACCTTGATCAGGTGACCTCTTGGGTGAGTTTGGGGACATTCCTTTATTTGTAGGTGAGGAAGCAACTGCCAAGTCTAAATCTGGAGAAAGAGAGATACTCTATAGTTAGTGTTATCTTGTAATAAATCATCTTTCCAGAGATATATATTGCACATAAATAAGCCTGGATAATTTACACAGCAATTTAAAAATTGGTAAAAATCTTCTTGAAAAAAAGTTCAGTTCACCTAAATTACGGTACATACAACTATACATGAATTGGTTAATATTTACAGCACAAGTTAAGATTTAATTCCCTCTCTAGACAGAGCCTCAACTTTTATCTTTGAGGTTTTTGAAGTAACTCAAGTACACCGAAAATGGTCAATGAAAATTGGAAAAGTTTGTTTACCATAAGTATCTGAGTGTTGAGGAAGAAGCTGGGCCACTAATAATCTTTCTGTACTGCCATCATCCACCATTTTACCAAGCCATCTGCCACATTGGAATCTGAAATTACCATTACAATTATATGTAGGTCAATATTTATGAGATGCTTGTATAGTTAAATAAAATAGTTTTCAAAGACTTTACCAGAAAAAAATGCCAATGGAACTGATAATCAAAATTAATAAAATCATTCTTTAAAAATTTAGAGGTTGCTAAATTTAATCTAGTTGAACTTTCATGACGTCTTGATCATCGATATATTGAAAACAATAGAAATGTCAAAGTCAAAGGGAAGTCACTTTTTTATCTCAAAATCTACAATACATTCTTGGACATCTTAGTTTTTTTCTTTACTCTTCCCACTGAGTTTGAGACAACTTATTTTGACTATATATTCTTACTTGTAAAGATGCCCTGTTAACTCATTTCTGACTAGAACATATTCCACAAGCCAGCGTGGGGTGAGACCAGAGTTGTCATGTCCAATACGGAGAGTTGTCAATATCCCTAGGTTCTTGTGCTGAAATTTATGAATTAATGATTAATTCAAATACATGGACTAACTGAAAAATAATTTTTCTATTTTGTATAAGTGCAATTTTAGCTAGGTGCAAATATAGTGTTTTGCCCTAATAGATCAGTTTTGTTTAAATTTTAGCAACAAGTAGTTTTAGCAAATTCATGGCGTATTTAAAGCTTACAGTAACCTCTAATGCTGAATAAGATGTTAGAAATATTTGATTTTAGCATTTTCTTCTTCTTTTTTCCTTTTTTCCCCTTACCTCTACATTAAACTCCAGACAACCTTTAGGGATTTCTACGACCCCTGTCTCACCGTGCTGGCCAGCAAAGCTGATCCATGGATTAGCACTGGTGGTAGAACAACCAAATTTAGGACTAGGAAAAATTAGCACTTTGTATGGCACCACTGCAAACAAAAAGGATATCAAGGTAAAAAGTTATATCAATACTCGAAAACTAAACAAGAAACTAAACTGATACCTGAAGATTTCATCTACATGACTGTAGTCATGTATTATAATTTCCAATATCATAACTTTACTACAATGGGATTAAATACAATGTTTAACCATCTGTACAAGGTATTCCTTTGTACAAAAATTGATCTTTTTCTAAATAATAACATGAGTTACATGTTAATACACTATCCACATATGGTTGTGTTGATTGCATACCTGTGTTGAGAAAAGAATTGGTATATGAGAAGTAATCTACAGCATTCAGAGAAAGAAGATGAAACAAAAACTGCTCTCTCTCATCCTCACATCGCAGGAAGGCATATCTCTTGTACAAGTTCCTGAAAATTCATACAGAATGTATCTTTATAGAATAAAATATGCAAAAAAGTAAAACTGTATTCAAAATGGGTACAAAAAGTAGTTGTATGTGGTATATAAACAAGCATACAAAACACATTTTCAAAGTGATTTTCTTTTCTCTCAGACTTTAAGTAGTAATTTGTTAGGGGTTTTTTTTGGCATGTAGCGGGAAACATACAAAACATAAAATAGGAATTTTACAACATTTTACACATTGTCAAGTTCCAGTGATTTATTAAATACCTGAGTAAATCTGCATCAGACAGAAGCTCCCTGAGATGAGATGCCAGCATCTTTTTCTCAAGAGCAAGTCTGACCCAAGCTCGAGCATGCCCAACATCTGTTCTGATATCCACCATCTGCTGAACTTTTCTGAAACAACAATCATACTTTATTTTTTCTCCTTTGTACTTTTGTTGGAGCTTTCATTTTTAAATTGAGAAGCAGAGCTTGATCTTTCTAATACATTTGTTATTAGAATAGGAATATTTTAGGAAAATAGCCAATGTGCAAGGTTCTCCGGTGCAAGTCAGTGCACAAATCCATAATTAAAAGATATTTGATAAAACATACTAATTCAGATCACCTTCCCTGAGTTACTTACATGTAACTTGAAAACTTACAGTATATTGTTCCTAGTACAGTAAAAGATGGCTGTAATGATATGTGCTTATAATATATTCATGCTTGCAGCAGTGCAATTTCCTGTAGTTTAAAAATATAATTTAAACTTACCAGATATAGTAAATTGTGTATGAAATAAATCAATATTGACCAACCCTGCCACTTTGCTTTGAGCATGTTTTACAATAAATGTATGCACTTGTACCTCATGTCATAAGCCAGGGAGTTAGGTAATGGGTTGAGGGTTGGTAGCTCTATCCTCCCCGTGCTTCCCTTACGACGGTGTGTCTTTATGTGACTAGGCTGATCCTGTAGGCCCTCTGGACTCAGGGACATCACAGTCAGATCTAACAATAGTAATAATGATGTTAGGCTAAAGAAATAATGTTAATTATTAAAACTGTGCGAAACATGAAATAACAATGTTGGTGAATTCATTTAGGTTGATTAAAATGCATTTTTTTTTGTTCTGTAAAATCCAATATATTAGATGTCCCTTTCTTAAATCCTTCTTCAACAAATAAATGATTTTAATACATATGTTAACTCTTTATAATGAAACAATATCATAACTTGAATGTAAATTCATCAGATTTCCAGAAGAAAATTGCATTTCTGATTTCTTCTGTCTTTAATCACTACAGTCCTGTAATTTTGATTACAATACGCAACACTTACATTAAAAAAAAAATACAACATCATTTTCAAAAAAAGAAAATTCAGGAAACAAGTGCAATATATTTACTGTAACGAAATGAAATGGGATAAAAAAAAAGGATCACATTTCTGATGAAAATATAGATAGATGTATGTTTGATATATTCTTATAAATATATCAGAATAAATATACATCAGAATAAGAAAGTGCACGCTGAGTTTTTTTTTCTGGAAAGTAAATAAAATATTTCATTGGTCTGAAATAAAATTGCTTAAAATAAATAGTATTTCTTCCCTGATTTATAAGAAGTGCATTAATACTCATTGCATTTACCTGTACAAATGAACTATTATGGAGCCCTTTGTCTTATCACTTTATTAGCTGTTCAACAAGTTAAAAATTTTGAATTTCAAAATGCAATTTTGTTTAGAAAGTCAAATTTTGAGGAGTATTAAACATGCTAATGAAAATTTATTTCTAACCTACTCTTATTTTCCACAAAATATCTGTGACAACAAATGCTACAAGTGAACTACAATGACCCCTTCCCCCTTCTTTATCACATTGCTATGTGCAAACCTAAAGGTTGGAAATACATGTTCCACTCCTTATGCCAAGCTATGGGATCAAGACCAAAAACAGAAACATGTCTTCCTAGGAAAACAGAAGAAAAAATAGAAACAGGAAAAGAAATAGGAGTGGATCTAAGTGAATGATTTGACAAAGTGCCTAAAAGAGGAGAAAATGTTAACCTACTTGATGTCTGATTCCAGTGTTCTATTGTACAGTGAAAGATACAAAAAAAATAAATCATCATTATGCTAAACATGCACAATTTAATTAATTCTGAATCATCAAACTGCACATTCCTGTCTAGGCTTAGCTTCATATATACTTGTATCATCAGGGTTCTTATATTTACAAACCAAAAATCGCCGATTTTATAAGGTTTTCTCAATCTTAATTTTATATATATATATATATATATATCATGAACTTCCGTTTTTTTAGTGGTCTTGATAGAAAACTAAAGAATATATCATATGAAAATACATACAGTGTACATACATGTTATAATTTTTGTTAAAGTTGCAACTGAGAGCCCTAAGTAAATCACTCCAAATGCATTCAGAGCAAAAAGAAAATGCACAGTCACATTTCGGGTTTTTAAAATCACAATTCTCAATGAAAAACACCTCTTTTGAATAGTTATAATACTAAAGCATGACTTATTTTCATATTTAATATTTCTTCACTTTTGGTTTACAAAACTGACTTGCAAGTATCTCCACAAATTAATGTGAAACCATTTTAAGAAAACTAGCCAAAGTAGCAAGAATAAGTTAATCCAAAAAATAATGCGTAAAAATATAGCTGCATGCAACATTTGCATAAAATCAGTGTTAAACATGTGCCAATATCTTGATTTAGGTGATATTTAGTTTGTTTTAGAGAGAGATGTTGGAAAAATGTTTCGATATTCCAGTTTTTAGCTTAAGTTTGTAAAACTGGAAATTGTACGATGACTTCAAGGGAGAAATAAAAGAATTGTAATGCATTGGAAAAATACAATAACGAACTGAATATCATAGAAAAAAATGTTTGAAAAGAACGCAGCAGTAACACATTAAAAATGTACAATCCTTAAAACTATTACTTACTGCTGCACAGACAAAAGTATAATGACCTAATGGATGTTAAGTCTACTTTTGTTCTCTTACGTATAGGTATACGTGGGACTAAAACATAAAATCAGTCTCCTTAATATTTTGATGAAATTAACATAAACAGATGTAGAGTAACTCTATGTAGAACTGTAAAACCACAAATTTTCATGAGGGGTTATTTTTCGTTGTTTTTGAAGTATGAAGAGTCCCAAAAATTCATGTCCACCATGAAATGTAAAATGCTACATACATAACTACTCCACAATTCTTCATCCACAAAATCAAAGCCCAAGAAGAAAGAGTTTCTTCTCAAACCATGAAAATTTGACCCCACAAAAATATGTGATTTTACAGTATATGGAGCATTTTTTCAAAAAGGATATTAGAACTTCCATTAGATTTCTACATTATATTAGGCATACATGTTAACTCTCCCGATTTAGGCGGCAGTCTACCGCTTTTCACTCCATCTCCCGCCTACCGATTTAATTCAGAAATCTACCGCTTTTCTACAAAAGCTGCGTGTGGAGTATTTTTGGTTCGCTTGGGTATCCATTTTTGAAGCCACTCTCATAAAATCTCGCTAGATATCGCGTGATTTGACTCGGAATCATACAAACGCTTTTTTGTACATAGATTTCAAGCACGGATTTGAGACAACAACATAAGACTACCAGTGATTACATTGGTTACGATAAATTAATCAACATCCCTGCCATGAAAAAGGAGATACAGCTTTTAAGAATTAGATGAAAACATTTGACATCGTCTTTGAGGGAACAGAAGCTCACAACTTTATCAATAAAGTCAATAGAAATCACTCGATTGACCAAGTCATGTGGCACATCTCTACTTTCGTTTTCGATCATTGCGGGAAACATAGATTTCAAGATTTGACAACGACAACAACACAAGACTACCAGTGAACTGTGATTACATTGGTTACGATAAATTAATCAACATCCATGCCATGAAAAAGGAGATACAGCTTTTAAGAATTAGATGAAAACATTTGACATCGTCTTTAAAAGCACAGAAGCTCACAACTTTTATCAATAAAGTTAATAGAAATCACTCGATTGACCAAGCCATTTGGCACATCTCTACTTTCGTTTTCGATCATCGCGGGAAATCTGATTTATATAACGAAAGATAGGAACTTGTTTTAGATCTAGATTAAACCATGTCATCATTTGTTTGAAAGATATTGATAATCCAAGCGTTAAACAACACGCGCGCAATGCTACCGCTTTTGAGGTCTGAATCTCCCTATTTTTCATCACAATAGGTTAACATGTATGTATTAGGGTAAGGCCCTTATTTCAACCAGAAGATAAATGTCTGATCTAATGAAATGTACAGTTGTCTGTAGAATTACCTGGTGGGGCCAATCTATTGCTGTCCAGGCACTGGTTACCATAGTTACAGTCTTGGAGCTCCAGGTAATTTAACAGGTGTGACCAAAGTGCAGATTTTCCCTGAAAAAAATTGTGAAATCTTGCTGTGACTTGCAATTGCATGATCACATATACATAGTACATGTATTTCTGAACTGCTTTATCATGAATAGATGATTAAAATACAATAATCTGAAAAGATTTCTAGATTCAAAGATTTAAATACAAATTTCCATGCTTCTAAATAATAAAACAGGATTTTTTTTTAAAGAAAAAATTAAGCATATGTTTGACTTCTTTTAATCAAAAATTAACAATAAAATGTCCAGTTTGATTTTTATGCAATGAACATGCATCAGACTGAGAACACAAAATTTTCACTCTATGTGCTCTATGTTCATGCTCTACTGTACCTCCTGTACTTTACAATGTCCGTACCTTTTTGGACTGCAGGCCGTGGGACCAGATTCTCTCCAACATGTCACACAGACTGGCTATCATAGTGTTCTCCTCCACACCATTAATGTTAGCGTCCCCGTGACCTAGTTCTATTGCCTCGTGTCCCATCTTCTCTACCAGCATACGCTTTGTCTGTGTGAAAAGAATACAGTTACTTTACAATAGTGAAACTATTTATCTTGTATGTTAATTCATTGAAAACTATCTTAGTTTACATTAATGTGGTATGGCACAATTAAACACTTCATGAACATGTATATATACATGCATATGTATCTATATAAATAAAAGAAAGTACTTGTCTAATATTTTATATAATATCACAATTTATCATATCCATGAGAGAAGCTCTATACTTTCTAATGCCTAAATAATATTTACTGCTGATATCGATTCCATCATGATCTACATGTATTTATATCCAACACACATACATATCTACTGTACCTTGTTTTTGATTTCCTGGAGCAGTGTCTCTACAAATTTCCAGTTTGTCTGCATCATTCCAGCAGCGGACATGTCGGTCAGTTTGGGTTGTCTTACATGCTTCAATCTGGCATCTTGGATGTATTTCTGTAATATGTAAGTATAGACTGAGAAAACTACTGTAGATTCCTTATTTTTCGCAAGTACTTTTTATCGCGAACTGGGTCTTTAACGTCAAATCGCAAGAATTATAATTCGCAATTTTACGGTTGATCAACAGAATTAACATTGACTTCGGCACCATAAAAATAAAAGCGAGAAATGTTTTTTCGCGAGTGACGCTTCTCGCGAAATTACGCGGAAATTAATTTCTTGCGTATAATTAGGAATCTACAGTATCATACATGCAACAATTTTAATTTAAAGGATACATATGTATTTCACCAAAAATTAAAAAAATGTACATCTTGTATGTTTAAGGCAAATCCTATAGATAAAGTTGGTATCAGAATAAAACTCAAAATGTAAAAAAAATATTCCAATTTTTAAGTATGTATTTGTGGAATATATTCACCAAAAATGTAATTATTGAAGAAACAAAAAACTTCAAAGGTGGCAAAATAGAATGACAGAATGTTTAATACAGAGAATCTACAAATGCATGCATGTCCTAAATAATTTATTCTGATTTGATGCACAGATCAAAAATATACCTCTCTCTGTTCTGATGTTAGTTGTATGTGTTCAGAATGTTGAAAAGCTTTGTCCCTCTTTCTCAACATGGCACCTTCCTTTTTTATTCTGAAAAACATTCATATAGCATATCATGAAATGTTCATGTACTCAAATTTTAAACAGAATGAGTAAAGCACTGATGCCTGCTGTCCATTCCTATTTATGTGGACTTACCTTTCTACAAGTAAACATTTTTAAAACAAATTTTAAAAGGCATACCAAGATTACCGGTAATTAATGGTTATCTGATAGAAATGAAAATTCATAACACTTTGAAAAAAAAAAAATCTTCATAATTTTCATGGCAATCTATCATTACAAACTTTCAAGCACATTATACAATTCACCACCTAACTTAGAGAAAACAGGAAAATTATCCTTCATTTTGCTGCTGTAAACTTAATTATGTACATGTAACAGCTTATAAAACTTACGACTGTTGACTAATCTGAACATTCATGACGTCTTTTTGAATCTCGGGGAAGAAGCCCATCTCAATGGAAGCAGGACTAGTGAGGTTTTCCAGGGTGTGAGGCTTCGGGGAGACCACATCAATGTATACCACTCTCTTCTCCAGCATGTTTTCTACAACATGTATTTAATTAACACTTTCTAATTACTCCTGTATAAAGAGCCCATATTTTATATGTGGGATTCCAATTATCAGTATACTTACATTGTTTAACCATGACACAGTTACATGCATTTTAATTCAAAGTAATAAAAACAAAAAAAAAATTAAAGATTCCTTTGCATTCAGATTTATTCACAAAAACCTTATGCTCTATTAACAATCTTTCCATGCATGTAAAAATAAAATTTCTCCCAGTCCAAGATACTTTGTAACTAACAATATACTTAACTACTTGTATTATAGGTACAAACCTGTATCTTCAATAGTAGTACAAGGACTGTATGTGTGAGTTATATGTTCTCCTAATCTCTCCCTGAGGATCTTCAATCTGGAATCAAACACTCGCAACCCAGGCTCCGTCTCCTCGAAGTGAGATAAAATCTTGTTATCAATGAGTGTTGCAAACATCTGGGTCTCTGTAAACGAGGACATGAAAGGGAGATAACCCTCTGGCTGGTCACTTAGGAAGGCAGCCTTGTCAAAATTCTGCATGATTTCTCGGTTCGTCAGCCACGAGTCCATGTCCTGAGTTGGCTGGATGACAAATTTCTCATAGGAGCTGAATAAATGCAGGAAATGGTTGAGAAATATCTCTCGGATCATGTTGTTGAACTTCAAATGGTCTATTTGTCTTTGACCCATGGAAGAGGAATCTTTCACTTCTACATCTTTTTCTTTTTCGGACTTGTCAGAAAATTCTTCGATGGAGGTCCACACACCAGTTTTCTTTGCAATGGCTGATATTTTTGCAAAAGCTTCACTCTGCTTTAAAATTTCCATTTTTTCTGGCATGTCCACCCAGCTTTCGTTACGGGTTATGGAGGTTTCTTCTTTGTTGCTGCCAGTCTTTTTGGGACTGGGGGTTTTGCTGCTATCTCTACCCAGAGAAACTTTGTATAGATTGATTGCCCTTACAAGTTCCTCTTTGAGTTCCTGGTGGTGTGGAAAGGGAGGTAAATCTTCTGGTACATCTACAGTCTTCTCATCAATGTCCACAAAACACATATTTGCCTGTAGGAAAATCAAAGAATGGTATTCATTATCACAATTTTAAGTAAAGCATTGCCTTGTTACACTTCACTGTGAACTATTTCCCTGAATATACATTTTAACAGTTAATACCTAATTTGATATTTTCTACCTCCATTTAATATGTTGACCTAGCCAGAAAATACAATAAACTAAACACTACTAAATATTGATTAGATACTGTATACAGGGTTATTTTCGCCCCGTGTTATTTTCGCACTTTCACATCTGAAAACAAGTTTGCCTCGTTTTAAATTTGACAAAAAGATTTTTGTTTAAGATACTATACAGTTTACTTTGAATTCGCCCCGTTTTAAATTCGCCCACGCCAGACTAGGGCGAAAGGGGCGAAAATTAAACGGGGGCGAAAATTTCCCTGTATACAGTATCCTTTTAGTTTACCTCGCTTGGCAGAGCTAGCTCAGATCTCTTTTCCCTGCCATGATGTAATCCCATGATGAACGGTACAGGGGCATCCAAAAAGTGAGTGAGAGAGGCAGGCAGTATAGGGACGTAGACATGTTGCCAGGTGAAAGGGAAGGTTAGTACATTGATACACTCTGCCAAGGTCATAAGTCTGTGGTAGTCTAAAATATAGACAATTTGTTACTATTGTTCAAATCTCATAAATAATATAAACAGATTATAGACAGTAAAATTAAATGCATGTGCATGCATTTATGAGAAATTAATTACTGAAAACAAAGAAACTTAATTTTTATAATGAAAGGAAAGTTTATCAATTACCCGGGTAATTGAAAAATGTATGCAACAGTGTGATACTTGAATGGAGTACAGGACAAATATTATGATGACATGAAAATCATTAGACAACTTTTCCCCTTAACAAGATTTTCACAAATTATCTTTGTTACTTTGAGAATAAATATATTGACCCATTCATTATGAGTTACTAGGAATTTTAGGTAAAACTGTTCTGAAAAAAATTGAGTTACTTGCTCATCATTCAAAAAACCATATTCACCTATATCCAACAACAAGAGATGTTTGTAAAACACTTATGCCCCCCTCCCCCACAAATTGGAATTTTTCTAAGTCCAAAAGGGCATAAATCTATCAATTAGGGTGTGATCATACCCAAAACAGAAGTTGACCTAGATATTCATCTGACTAATCTGTATACTAAACTTCATTTCAATATGTGCAACCTCTCCAAAGAAAATGAACGGAAACTGCAAAAATATGGAATTTTTCTAAGTCCAGGGGGCATATATAACGCTGTCAATTATGGTGCGATCGTACCCAAAACAGAACTTGACATAGATCTTTATTGGACTAATCTGTATACTAAATTCCATTTCAATATGTGCAACCTCTGCAAAGAAAATGAACGGAAACTGCAAATAATAAGAATTTCTCTTACTCCAAGGAGCATAACTCTGTCAAAAATGGTGCGATTGTACCCAAAACAGAACCTGACCTAGATATTCATGTAATAATCTGTATACCAAATTCCATTTCAATATGTGCAACCTCTCAAAAGAAAATGATGGAAACTGCAAATAATTGGAATTTTTCTAAGTTCAAGGGACATAACTCTGTCAATTATGGTGCGACCATACCCAAAACAGAACTTGACCTAGATATTCATCGGACTAATCTATATACTAAATCAACCTCTCCAAAGAAAATGAACAGAAACTGCAAAAATATGGAATTTTTCTTAGTCCAAGGGCATAACTCTGTCAATTATGGTGCGATCATACCCAAAACAGAACTCGACTTAGATATTTATCTGACTAATCTGTATACTAAGTTCCATTTCAAAATGTGCAACCTCTCCAAAGAAAATGATCGGAAACTGCAAATAATTGGAATTTTTCTAAGTCCAAGGGGCATAACTCTGTCAATTATGGTGCGATCGTACCCAAAACAGAACTTGACCTAGATATTCAACTGATATACCTGTATACCAAATTTCATTTCAGTATGTGCAACAGTTATGAAGAAACTGAACGGAAACTAAATGGACCAACAGACCGACCGACAGACAGACAGCAGCAAAACAATATGCCCTCCCTTCTTCGAAGGGGAGCATAATTAATTAGATGATGTATTTTTATCATTTAATAGATTGATTGGTATAAACTTACCAGATGAATACAGAAGAATTTGATGCTCTAGGAGAACGCTGGTGAAGAGTAGAATGAGATCTTTAACTTCTAGGTATCGACACAGGTCCCACAGAGAGAAGTCAAACAAAGGGAGCTCACTCACACCTGTCAATCAAATCAGTCAAAGATCAGCTTCGTCACAGTACTATACAGCAAAATCTTTCCCTGTCTTACATAAATAGTGTGTATAAATAGCTATATATATATTAGGATAAAGAGAAAGCACATATTAAGTATATCAAAATGCAGTTTTAAATCCCAACATTCTTTACTGGGGTAAAAACATGAAAATTGCTACAAGTATATGAGCATGATGAAATAAATACTAAAATTTATTACAGAAATCATAAAATGCAATATTACAAAAAAAGAATTATTTATCAACATGATCAAACATTTGAGCTGCCTTCTTATCTTTAGAAATAAAGTTTTACAACAGAGATACATACATATGTTGAAATAAAGAATAAAATATAAATAAAATAATTTTTAAATATCAGAGAAAGGAAGATAATTACCCTGAGGATAATCACACATACATATACACATTTGTGAATGTTTATAGATTTGTAAACCACTACCCTCAAATATACATTAAAGCCTTTAAGCACCTTTGGCTTTCTATAATACAGAAATGCTACATGTAGCACTCTTAAAGCATGCACTTCATTCAGTATAATTTCATACACAAATATCCCCCTTTGTCATGGATAGTATATATTCATTTATAAAAGGGAGGTAAATCAAACACCAAGATAATACAACAGTCTGCTTTACCTTTTACCTCCCTCCAGTCCACTTGTTAGAAATAAGTATTAATATTAAGGTTAGTGAACATAACAGAACATACGATATGACATACATGTATAGCATATATATGAACTTTTGCAGCAAATATGAGTTAATCTCATTTAACAGTGTTAATTTGTGAAAACATGATTTCTCAATTGTAAGTCATGCATAAATCTTTAATGTTTACTTGAATACACTAAATTAATTAAAGGTTATCTTGTCAATAAATATTTAATAGGGAAAATTTTGCAAGGAAAAATAGAAAAAATATTAACAAGAAGTATGTGGTAATATACATTTTAAGCTATATTTCCTACAGTTATACATGGTACATGTATGTACTAATTTTCAATTGGTAATTTTCATGGAAGGAAGAAAGTTGGGAATGAATTGTACCTCTTTAAAAAAAAAAACAAAAACAAAATACTATATAAATTAACAATGAGGAATTTTTTTTTGCATAAATTTAAAGATGGCACTTGTGATCACAATTGACTAAACCAATTTCAATGACTTATTTCTCCGTCAATGTGTAGTACAAACTACTTTTAAGCAAATGGCCAATTTTTAGGGGTAACTTTCTATAAAAAATATCTATGCTTCTAAAAGACATATCCCACAGAATCAGGAGCCCTTAGAATATACATATAGCCTGCTAATAAAACCAATTCCCAGCTGAATGTTAAAATCTATTATATTGATTTAGAAGTTAGCCTTAACCAATTTTCTAAATATATTCATACCATTTGTAATTGTTGTAATAGAAACTGTACAAATATGGGAATGATACAGTTATTGTTTAAAAACAACATGGATTTTTAAAAAATCAATAGGTACTTCTAACAGAGTCTGTACATGTATCTGGTGTGATGTTTATTTCTTTAATATACATTCCATAGATGCCATGCAAGTGACTCAGTTAAAAAGACATTCTATAGATAATATAATAATAAATAATACCATAATAAGTTCGACACAATATGAAATGTGATTCCCAATAATATCGTTCATATATGCAATTTTAAGAAAATTAATCGTATTTCTCACTAATCATATACAATTTTTTTTTTTTTATGGTTAGACTTTCTAATGCTTGTATATTTACTTACTTGGTCTCTGAGTAAACACAGCCCTATAGACACCATAAAACTTCATGCTTCGTCCCGGGGGTGGGAGAGGGACCTCTGTCAGAATGTTATAAATATAACTCTCTAACGGCAGATGTGACTTAGATGGTTTCTCTATGGCTTCATACAGCTGTTTTAGATATTCCCTAGGGGCTGTAACAAATGGATACTGGGTAATGAGACAAAGACATTTGGTTACAAAAAGCATGTCAGTTTGTGAATCAAAGACTTTTATGCTCTGTCTGGGACTAGATCGTTTAGTGACTTTTGGACTGTGCCGTAGTTGTAGAGTTGACTGGTTCTCTTCCTCCACTTCCTCTTCTGGTTGTGCTCGATACATGTGTTGCAGGGTCTGCATGGCAGCGCATATCTTTCTGTCCCTGACCTCTTCAAAAAAGGTCAAGGCCGATCCAAATATTCGAGATCCATCTTCCTTCGTTATCAAGAAGGAGTGAAATCTTGCTCGTTTTGATTCCCTCTGGGTGCAAAAGCTGAGGCCTTGTGGCATGCAGAGCTGAAAAACAAATTTAAATTCAGGCGTAGATCACTTCATCACAATACCATATTTATTTCCATTATCTTAAACATGGCCCAGATCATAGAAATAGGATGGTTAGTAAAACTTACCATATATGCATATCAAAAGACAAAATTACTGTAAAATTTGGCATTTTTCCTGGCCAAAGGTATGCCAATAATTTTGGCATTATTTATTTTAGCAGACACAAGGTCTCAGCTCTTTGCGGATGAACACCAAGAAGAGTACTGAATATTTTAGCGATTAAAATTTTAGTGGGCTACCATCAAAATGCCAAAATAAGCCAAAAGTAGCACCCCGCTAAAATAACCTGCTATACTCTATATTAAGGTTCATGTTGTGAGAAATACACTGGTAGACAACATTATACATTCAATAAGAAACATTCATTTCCAGGCATCTTCCCAAGTCAAGGGTTTCTGATCAACTCCGCTCCACATAAACCCTTGAACGAATAGACTAAGACTGATGGGGTTAGAAATGCGCTCTCCGATTGGCTTCGTGCAAGTTTGCATGAACCTATCAAAATCATTGTTTAATTTAACCTGAAACTAAATCGAAAACAGAAAAGTTAACATGCAAGTTATAGTCCTAAGGATAATGTCTTTATCATTAAATAGTCAAGTTAAAGGTTTGTCTCAACTTTTTAGTTGAGTTATTTTGAATTTATTACCGACTTCCAATATTATCTTGAATTACCTGTTGAATTCATTTACTCTAATTGGCCAATAGAAGAGGTCAGTAGAGTTCAAAATGTGTAATCTCACTAGATGGAGTGATAGTATAAGTAAACCAGAGTTTTTGAAATCCACCGGTCCCACCGGCAAAACCGGTAAATATTTCAAATGTCCGGTAATTTTCTTCATGTAACCGGTCCAAAGGACCGGTAAAAAAAATTGGACCATTCCGGAGTTTTAACCTCTTAACCTGTGAATTTTAAGTTTATTTGTGAGATAGTCTAAAGGATTGGATCTGTGTGTATGATAGAATAAACTCAAGGGCTTTTACGACAGATAGTCATGATTTTTTTTTCTGTCGTATCTGTATTTGTTCAATCAGTTAATTCAATTTGTACAAAAATGTTAATTGTAGCTTTATTTGGGATACAACATATGTCAACCTAATCATTATTTACCTTTAATATAAAGAGTTCATAATCATTATTGTTAAATTAAACATTATCCCCACAACATTTAGAACTTCGTTTTCTGCGGTAGGCAGCCATGTTGGGTATCCACTAAAAATATCACACCTGGTTAATTCAGTCCGGGGATATTTGACCCTATTGATTTTTAAGGCCTATACTGGAATTAAAACATTTTTTTTGTTTTTGAATATGTGTATGCTGATGGACCAGTGAATATTTGTGTGGACCGGTAAATTTCACTAAATCACTGGTCCACTTGACCAGTGAATATTTTTTTATTTCAAAAACTCTGGTAAACCCTGTCAAACTTAGTCTGTTTGGTCAAAGGTTTATGTAGCAGAGTGGATCAGAAACCCTTGAGTTCGAAAGATAATTTCCAGGATCTATCCTTATTTCAATTGAACATGAGTTACACAATGATGTGAAATGTTCATACCATTCCGACTGCTGCATTATCGAATGGATTCCAAGGAACGTTGTCTGGAACATGTTGTAATACTTTTGATTTAAATGGACGGTCAAGTGGTGGACACTGTAAGTTATCTCCTATGGGAAATGAAATATATAATGAAATTATATATACATAATTCAGCTCATATAACACATGAACTCAACACAAATATTGGGACCAAGGCTTACTGGAAACATAAAAACCCGTTTAAATCGGTATTCGTCCTCTGATTTAATTTGACAGGGTAAAAAGACATCTTTTCTTTGTTTTCTAAAGGATAGTTACATTTGCAATTTTATCCTTGCTCTATAAAACTTTCAGAAGATTAAATAATTTCAAGCACCTGCCAACTGATCTGGTTCTAACCCCGTCGTTGTATCCAGTCCACACACAACGAAATAGTCTGCGAATCGCATCGCAGACATTTGACTCGACATTATGTTGACTCAAATGAAAAACATGGTTTTCAATTAACAATCAAGTAACATAATAACATTCAGTAACTTAAGATTTCGACAATGACACTCTGTTCACTGTTGTTTTCATTTTCATGGATTATGTTTCACTTCCGGTCTGATAGGTGGCGCTTTCTGGTTCTTCTACAGAGCTGCGCGAAATATTTTCTATATTTTAGTTTATTCACTTCATTTGAAGACTCTTTCTGGTAGAAATAAATGTTTTGAAGACCTTAAAATTCAATTAAAATCATTGAAAGTTTTCAAGAATTTAAAATTTCAAATAATCATATTGAAAAAAGCTAATATACAGGAGGAACGCTTACGCCTAACTACTTTTAGACTGCTCTGTAGACTTTCGGGACGCAGCACGAGATCTTCCGAAAGCTAATTAGCAGACGATGGGAGGTGAGATGCGATTGTTTACAACCAGTGCTTTACTTTCATGTGTATTTCGATATCTCAGTATGATTTGAACGCACTCACTATTGTTTATAATATTTACTGTGATATTTTTTTCTTTTTCTCCAGTTTTATATTTTTAATACAAGTCAGAAAATCCTTCATCAAGTGAAACTGAAAGATCATTGCAGAGCAGTCAAAAATGCAACAGATGAGAGAACAGCAGCAACCCTTTTTTAAACCGTTATCTTTCAGTGAACAAAATATA